>NC_056716.1:23888360-24132566 GCF_018831695.1 Puntigrus tetrazona
ATTGGAATTTTAGGATTTTTCAACTGACCCCAAGGGTTTGTTTCCTGTGTGTTTACATGTATGAACTTACGTTAACAAGCTTTGAGTTTGGTACGTGCCTGTAATCTGTTTGGTGTTGTTTATCAGATCCTCTAGTAGAGTGCAGTCAAATGAAAGAATCTCTCTCTCTGTGTAGCACTCTTTCAATTATTCAACTCTCTGTCCATCCCCTCGTCTCTTCCTGACATCCCCATTCCTGGGTCCCCATATCTCATTCACTAAGCAGCTCACAGATCGGATTATCCTGAATGTATTTCGTTTTCAATGCATCCATTTATGCATTCTCAGACCCTCCCTCCCCATTCAATAAGAGACTCATACCGGAAAGATGACTGTCAGTTCATATAACCTGTATAGTGCTAACAAAAACTGCAATGTCCTGGCAAGACTAGGATACTAGTTCTGTGTTTGGTTGTTTTATGTCTCCATTTTGCTCTGGGACTGCGACAGTTCAGTTGAGCCAAACCTATTCCAACCATCCTATTGATTTTAATTTGTCATTATTCTCTGCTGTTCACCCAGAATGCATCTGAATCCCAATATGCAAGTGCTGCTATTCAAGGCTGAATGGTTTGGTCACAAAATCATGCTCTGATTGTGCATTGAATTGCTAAGGCAAGTCACTTTAGTTGAATACCATAAAAAGATATCACAATACATTGCACTAAATATTTAACTTGTTTATGCCTACGTATGCTAATCTCAGAAGTCGTGATGTTTTCGTGGTAAGCTGCTCATCAGCTCTGTAGGTGATTTCTAAATGTATACAGGCTGTATAGATGCTGGAGCTGTGGTTGATTGGTTTTGGGCACAAAGGAGGGGGGATGTCATTGACATTTCTAGTGGCAGTGCAGAGATAAGGTCACCCTAAGTGCATTAGCACTGAGAAATTGACAATCAGCCTGACGAGTTGCAAATTGTTATCCTTCTTTAACATGCATAATGTCTGCAGCTGCAGTCACAACCACTTCACCCCGCCGCAGGGAGATGAGGAGCAAAAGTCAGAGAAATGGGATGAAAAGAAGGTGTTGGAGTAGAAGTAGGGAATGAGAATGAGTGAGAACTGGGGAGAGTGACAGAAAGGGAGTGTGAGAGGAAAAGGGGACAGTGTACGTGCTGGACGGAGAGGGACAAATTGTGTGCTGAGCATTTAAAATTGCTGAATTTACAGCAATGAATCACCTCAGAGCTGCCGCAGTTTGATAATAAGCCCTCTCTAACTGCAAGTCTGTTGGTCCTGTAAAAGCTTAAGAGTTTACAAAGGCTTTTCAGACTTTTCAGGCAAAAAAAGCATGAATGAGTTTGAAAGTTTTTTGAAAGATGTAAGTGTGGTAAAGCAAGGTTTGTACTGGAAGGCAGGGAGTTTGCAGAGTGAGGAAAACTGTCTGCAGGTTTCAGGTTTTACTAAGGCATTGTTCAATTCAGTTCTTGTTTGAAGGTCATGAGTTTCTGCATTGTTACGTAGTAGTTCACAGTTTGTGCTTTCAACTACAGATTTCCAGGTTGTTATGATGATTTTTCTTTAAGTCTCCAATAACCAAAATGCAGATTTTAAATGGTTTTATTTTTAATAATTTTTTTTTTATATTTTTAATTTTATTACCATATTATACTGTATATATTTCTCGTTTTTCACTGTTAAAGCTGTTACAGGAAGTGGAAAAGTTTACATTTTAGTAAAAAAAAATATAGTCAAACTAAGTATCGATCTCTACTAAATGTCTGAGCTAAACACATTATAAAGGCATGTACATGTGCTACACACAAAGTCCATCATTGATTATCCCTCACATTTGTTCTCTGAGGCTGTTTCATTGATCTTAGATCTTACTGTACTGTTTATACATGACACATACCAACATCACTGTGAACAGTCAGCTGACCTTAAAGTACCTGTGAGAGAGCATGAAATAATAACGTCACACGTTTTGCCAGCATATATGTACATAATAACAAAACTGTTACATCTACAAGGGCCTTCAAGTAGCTGCAAATTGAATAGCTAATTTGCTAACATGGCATGACTGTGATACATTCCCTCGAGTTTTGCTTGAACTAATGCATCTCACCAAATATTAATTAAATCTGCTATCTCAGCATCTTTCCACTGATTCTGCTTGCTCCTCCTTTGGTTTTCAAGATCTAAGCAATGCGCTTACTGTCGCTGAATGATAACAACATTCGGTGTGACCACACTCTATGCACATGTTAACAGAAAGTGTGATTTCGGATCTGCCTGCATCAGATATGTGTAGCTTCAAGGATCCCATCTACAGGCATGTCACATGAAGAGAAAATCAAATTTGGGTTACTTACAGCATGTTGCTTGCATAGGGGGGTTTAATTCAGACATTTCAAGGTCAAAGTGGTCTGGTTTGTGTTTTCTGTTAGCCCTCCTTCCCACCACCACCTCAGTCTGACCTCTGACTCTAGCTAATTAACTGATACAGCTTGACTTATTGGTTAGTGTGACTTGAATACTAAAAGTAAACACTGAGTTTTTCTGGATAATCTGCCCTCTCCTTATCTTATTTATTTTCCTTCCCTTTTTTGTATTACTGACCAACCTTTTACTCTCCAACATATTTTCAACCTCCCTTTTGCAAGCATTTTTCTACTTTAACGTCTAATATGCTAAGCCTAATGCATTGATTTTAAATTTAGAGGCAAAGCATTTTACTGAAAACAATTGAATTGAGAATTAAATTAGTTTCTCACTCTCTCTCCCCTCCGCAGGGTGTGTGCTCCCAGAAATGCTACAACATGTTCATCGTCGAGACGGTTTGTGTGGCCTGGTTCTCCCTGGAGTTTCTGCTTAGGTTCATGCAGGCACGCAGCAAGCTGGTGTTTCTCCGTGGACCCTTGAACATCATCGACGCCATGGCCATCCTTCCCTACTACGTGTCTCTAGTAGTGGAAGAGAACCCCAGCAATGAATATGAGCGACCCTCTGGTGGTAAGGGCTACCTGGACAAGCTCGGGCTGGTACTGCGGATTCTGCGGGCCCTGCGGATCCTGTACGTGATGCGGCTGGCCCGTCATTCTCTGGGCTTGCAGACGCTGGGGATGACAGTGCGGCGGAGCACTCGCGAGTTTGGCCTGCTGCTGCTCTTTCTCTGCGTAGCCGTGACGCTCTTTTCGCCTCTGGTGCACCTTGCGGAAAGCGAGCTAACCGGAGTGCAGGATTTCAGCAGCATTCCTGCCTCTTACTGGTGGGCGATCATCTCCATGACTACAGTGGGTTATGGGGATATGGTACCTAGAAGCATACCTGGTCAGGTGGTGGCACTCAGCAGCATTCTGAGTGGGATCCTAATCATGGCCTTCCCGGCCACTTCCATCTTCCACATGTTTTCCCGCTCATACCAAGAGTTGAAACAGGAGCATGACAGGCTCTTTAAAGAGGAGTGTGCGGCAGCTGCCGCAGCTACCGCAGGACCCGATGACGAGCAGGATGGAGGATGGGTGGCCTTTCCTCCTCCTAGACTAGTTCTTACTCCAGACACAGAGACGCCTGGCTCTCTTGAAGACCTTTCTCTTCTCGGGAATTGTGGAGAGACTTCCGGGAATAACAAGCACCCGTTACCAGCTGGAGCCTTTTAAGTTATGCACACGCATTGTACTCTTCTCTAGATGAAACCTGTTCTTCCGTGCCCTCATAATGAACCCTCTTGCAGTGGACAGGGTGACGTTAAAGGGCCTTGAAGTTATTTTGTCTTCCAACAGCCACAAGCTGATCATTAAAGTACTAATTCCTTCATACTCACACTATGGACTTGTCAGATTTAGCTCTCCATAAAAAATCCATGCAATAGAAGTAAAAAATAAGCTAGATAGTTTAACTTTAATGTTAAGAGAAATTTAGGTTCCTCAAATTAACTCTCTTTTTTTAACAAATCCAAAGATATGCGTTTTTGTTGACTGTTTCAGGTTTAAGAATTGCTCTTCCAGAGAACAAGCACTTAAAATGTCCTGCACTGGTTTGGAACAGACATGCTCTTGTACAGCTCCAAATAAAAACAGCAGTAATCTCAATGTCCTGTCCTGTTTTTTTAGGGTTCATAGAAGGATTTCCTAATCCTCTTCTTTGAAACGCTCATTTATTAGACACAGTCACCCTGTACTCTTCTCTTCATTTTATAACAGCACATATGTGCCCCTACCATCTGCCAGCTCTGACATGCAGCAGTTACAGAGTGATGAGTCTATGATTGTTTCAGCTTTTATTGCTAGAATTGAGATTCAGCCACAGTGTGACTTCAACAAGGTCATCCTAGTTTTTGTCTTATTCTTGCTGATTCCCCCATAGGAGAGTCTGTTGCCCCCAGGTGAAGAGCTTCTCTGTATAAGGTCAAAAAATTGTCCCACTGCCCAATGCTTGCAGGGTCCAGCTGGTGGGGAGGAGGGATTCGTGATTAGGCTGGGGATTAAACATGCAATAAATTCATAGATATAAAAAGTCCTTCCGGAGTCAGACTCTGTGACGGACTTTGCTTTGTCAACAAATCACAAATTTGCACCTCCAATCCAATTATTCAGTCATGTTGCATCAGATGTTGCATAAATGTCCTTGATGCCGCACTGAAAGTCCCAGACGACTGAATCGTGTATCAGGAAAAAGTCCAGAAGAAACCAAGAGGCTTTGATGGACCAATCAAATTGCATGTGTAGCTTTTCACAGGATTAACCAGCTGGCTGAATCATTAAATGGACAACAGCTTGTTCTCGATGTAAAGGTTAAACTTTTTTTTTTTTTTTTTTTTTTACTTGTTTTTGTTTCATGACAGACACATGCATAGGCGGGTGTTCAGGTCTCAGATTGTCCAGGTGTGTCTCAGTCCACTAGTAAGTAACCATATAGTCAACAATGTCTGTCAGAATCACTATATTACACTAGAAATGTCATCATGTGTTCATTCTCATCAAAAAAAAGGTAGAAAATAGTATACTTCATAAAGCCAATACGCACAACTGAAATTGTGTTGCGGGTCACTGAGTCAATGGCTTCTCAATGTTTTGTGCATATATTCATGTTCACATTACGCTGATTTTAAACTCTTATGTAACATAACCAGGAAGAGAAAGCCACATTCCTTTCCGTTTTGATATAGCGTATTCTATTGCGTTGCAATTCATATGAACTTAATAACCATCTGCACCATTTAACAGCATTAAATGGGGGGAAGTTTCGTGGGATATGTCATCAGCTCAGCTATAAAGATGCTTTTAGCCACAGTGCTTATTGAAAAATCTTGTTGAAGGATGGTTTGAATGATGTATCATATGCCATTATTTATCAAGGAAGGCCATATCTAGATGGCAAGTGTCTTTTTCTGGCATAAGTGATTGATGTAGAAAGCATCAAAAAGGGTTTAATAGGCAATCTATCAGATCTTCTTGATGGTGAGATTGATTCCTATTCGGTAGGTAAGCTGCTTTTTAGATTTTAAAGTGTAGTAAACCTAATATTTAGTTCTCTCTTAACAGTGCAATTCAAGCAATAGGTCAAAAAAGTTTGTGTTTTATTTTGTTCTTTGTTTTTGACAAGTACAAAGCAGTCCATGGATGGATGGATGGCCATTGCAGTCATTCTCATTCATCCGTGAATTTTAAACCCGATCATGGTCTTTATTTCATATTCACATTATGCACAAAAAAAGAGTCGTAATAGTTTTTCAGTAGCATTTCTCAATCTTTTTTTGACACTTAAAATTAAACAGGCATCCCTTTAAGATGTCCTTTTATTCACATGTGAAATCAATAAAAGCACTTTTTATACGCATCTTTGCGTAAGAGCCACTTGGCAAAGTGAAAAATTAAATTGTGACATTTTACAAAACACTAAAATATAATACCTGTGAAGGTCAGGCTACAATGATGGCAAACTGTGCTTGTTTTTAATGGCAGGATATGCAAAGTGACAGCCTGGAACAGCACAATATTTTTCTAACCTTTTTTTTACTGATACCATTAGTTCTTATGATGTTTAGAATATTATCTTTTATGTTTCTTGCTTTCTCCTCATTACTTGATCGTGACTGAGCAGCCCAGTTTATGAATGCTGAATTGACGTTATTGATGTGTAAATGTGGGTGGTGTCAGACATCAAGATGGTTTTGCGTTGTTGTTTCATTAAATGGCCCTTTTAACTCTAGATTTTTCACTTCTTAAAAGATCAAGGAAAACTGTACTTCCTATAACATTAATCTTTTAACCCTCATGATTGGCACAAGTTCTGCAGTGCTGTCTGGATGCTTCTATTAGAATATTTGTGATGTTGTCATCATACTATATTTCAGGGTCAAATGTAACTTTTTATCACTGCGTTAAGCTTCCTCTTGGCAAAGATGCTAGAAGTGAACAGATGTTAGAGTTCTCCATATTCAGTTCAGATTTGATCTGATATGTAAGTCACAACTGGGCACAGGCTTGTCGGTCGGTCTATTTCTTTGTAAATGGATTTGATCTTGTGAACTCTGACTGACATTATAGTGATCTAGATATACAGCATACACTGAATTACCCATAATGCACTGCCTAATCCCATCTCAGCTTGAGCAGTTTTTCAGCATTTTTTCAAATACACAGTCGGTAGTACAGATTAAAGAAAGAGCCCCTTGTGATGTAACAGTCCTAACCAGGCATGATGAGATTAAGTGAACACTTGCTATATATCATATATTAAATGTTTTGACTTGTCAGGTCCTGAAGCTTTTTTGCTTTCACTGTGGACAGACAAATATCTTGATGTTGTAAACTTATTGCATTGCTTGTAGCTACGACACAGTGTCATTCTTTTTCTCTTCTGTCTGTCATGATGGTAAGAGCCTCAATGGGCAGTAAGCTTCCCATTAATCTTTACTGACAGCTTGACCATAGATGTACTGCAGCGTGGCGATGAAATTCTGGAAAGGGTCTCGCTTGGAAAGTTAAAGCGTTTCTCTTCTCTGTATCACATGAGCATCATCATTGCAGTAGTTCTAGTCTAGGTGGAGGTTTTATTGAACATTAGAGACCTTACTGTCTTTGACAGACAGCTGTGATTGGAGCCATTCCTAGTGTTTCTTTAAAGGCAAAGTTTTAAAAATGAATCAAAGGCTCTATGCGGAGGCGTTTTCAGCATTTTTTTTTTTTCCACGCTTACTTCACAGTAAGTATCCATGTATTATTTATCGACCACAAAAACATGAGCAAAAGAGTAGGAGGGACAGTTCAAAAACTCATTCAAATTCAGTATTAGTCAAGTTCATTTGTAGAGTGCCACATGATCTGATTTCATCTGTTTATTTGCAGCATATGGCTCATAAACATACCTCTTTCCTGAATAAGTCTCCTTCTCTATTCAAAAAGAGAAAAGTACTGTAAACGTGTTTTGTTCGAACATTGTTCATCATCCTGAGAACCTAGAAGGTGGTTAAGTAAAGCAATAAATATTAAATGAGTTTGAATTACCATAGAATATAAATTCTGCTCGTCCATCAGTTTACAATAACAACACAATTACAGTCGAAGTCTATGGGCCTTATACTTTTTACTCTGCAGAAATAAAAGTGCTACCTGCAATGTGCTGTTTATATGCTATTTATATAGAGGCTGATAATGCTTTTTATATTTTCCTTCTTAGTCAGGTGTCTCAGGCTCTTAAGCAGGTGTTTGAGCAGGATGGCTTTTATTCCTGCCGTCAAATGAGCCATTTGTGTAGCGGGTGTTCTGCTGATGTCTGCTTGATGTTCTGCTCAGGTACAAAGTGTCTTTTTGTGTCCCTCAGAAACCACCAACAAACTGTGTCACATTTGGAACAGTAACAAGCCTGCCATCTTATAGACAAACCAAAATAATGTAGTTGACGTTTTTAGTATCTCGTGGTGAAAATGAGACTTTGTCTCTTAAACTGTAATAAAAACGACAGCTTATAGTGTGATATGTCTGTCTGCTTTTCTGTGATGGCAACCAACATCTGTTCTTCTACATTACTCCAAATTGATGTAGCTTGATGTTTGAGATGGAAATAGATTAAGAAAGTTGATTAGTTATGATTAGTAAATACTATTAATAAGGTAAATGAAACAAATAGTGACTTTATAATTACTGCAAAGTCATAATTTAGCTGCATTGCAACATCATTAGCAAGCTTTGCATTTCATCTCTGGTCCTTGAAATGACTAAAATGGATGTTTCATGATATTGAATTACCGTATATCATCCCATAAACAGATCGGATGTCAAAGACTATGTTCAGAGTGAAATAATATCTTACTGCATACTGCGCAATAAATACTCAAAGTTTTTTTCAATGCGTTCTAAAACGTTAAACATTTGTCAAACAATAGTACAGCATTCCATACATATATTACTTGCACTGTGTTGCGTGGTAAGCTGCACATTTTAGTAAAAGTAGTAGGTCATACATTTATTAATTTCATCAAAGTGTATTTTCTATATGCGTACTGCAGAAATTTTTAAGAGGCATAAATTATGCCATTAGTAGCTGTTCTGGCTGTTGCAAGTGCTGTAATAATGCAAACGTGTTCTGATGTTCTACAGAAGCTGATGATACTGGAATCATAAACGAACAAGAGAGATCAGAGAGACAGGTGGAGAGCCGAGATGAAGCAGGTATCTAGATATAAGAAAGCAGATACAGGACACTGATGATTACTGTCTATAAGGGCATATTAAAGGGCAGCGTTAATCATCTCATCACCATGGGTAATTAGTTCCAACTTCTAACATCCTAGAACCAATCGATCAAAGCTCACTCTAAATAGCCCACAGACAGGGACGAGCTATTCTAGAGGCCATGGTGACCAGAATGATGTCATGTCAGGGAATGTAGAAATGTCCCTGAATCAGTTATGCGACTGTGACTGTGAATGTATTAATGGGCTTCATCAGACCTCACGAAGGATGGTGGTGAATCCATAAAATGTCCACAGACAAATGATTTCATTTATGATTTATAATCACCTTTCCCCAGGCCTGGGTTCTTACACTCTGCACAAATTCACTTCCTTTTATTTTCAGCAGGTGCAGTGGAGAAGAAGAACAGACAGAAAAAACTGAACTGGAAAATCTGTCAGTCTGTTTGTTTGTCTAACGATCTATTAATTTAGTATTAAAATGCACCATATTATGGGTAATGAAGGGTTCATATTTTGGTTTTGGGACTGCCTAACAACAGGTTGACATGTATCATAAAAACCTTATAACAACAATAAACTTTTACTTGCTCAACGACACTAAGAAGATTCGCTCAATGATTCATTTTTCCAATTCATGGCGCTAATCTGCGCTAATTGGTACCATTTTCATTTTATCATCCCTGTAATGTCTCATGAAGCATTGTTTGTAAGCACAGTGCTGCTTTGTGTACAGTTATATTTACCGCTTCAAAATTTTTATTCAGACCAGTTCGAAAAGATCAACAAGTGGGCAGGCAATATGTGAATGTTTCATGGTGACATCAACGTAAAACGACTTGGGATTCGTTTGAATGATTCAGAGTCGTCTCTTTCTTTAGAGAGACAGCAACTTTATACACTGCATTTTCAGATTTAAAGTTTTATTCACTTAGAGCTGTGTTACACACTGCATGAAAGGTACTTTTTAAAAATCCATAATAGGGACACTTTAAAAATGTATTTAAATCTTGACAAACAGTGAATTTGTAAAGATAAAACAAAATTGGACCATACATAGAAAGTATGTGTGCGTGTTTCTATTTTGAAAAGTTGAATTTTGAGTTATGTCTTCATTATAAGTTGGTACTTTCTGTACAATACTACTATGACAAAATGAAATATGTTAAAAAATATGTTTTCCAGTTATCTTGTCATTCTGTTTAATTGTAGCCACTAGTCTGATATCATGCTTGTAGAACTAGATGTTTTTCCTTTCTCTCATCTCTCTCCTGTGCAGCTCCAGCAAATATATCATCACTATATCATCAGTCTCACTCTGGATCACTGCCAGATGTTTGCTTGGCTAAAATCAAGAAATAAAATGCACAAAAATCTTATCCACAGGGATCTCCATATGCCACAGAATCAATCAAGCCACCAATTTGACTGCCCCATTTATCTTCAAACATAACGATGGTTGGAGAAAAGTAGTCCAGTTGGACTGAAATTGTACCCCTCCTCCCTCCTTCCTATATTGGATATACAGTGTAATTTGTGATCAATCACGAGATAGGGAAAAGGGGTGAAAGAAGACTTTGTGTCCTCTCAGCTGTGGCAGGGCTGGATTGAGTCTTAATCATCCAAACTATCAGCACAGACTGTGAATAAGCCCCTGATGGGCCCTTCATTTCGCTCGGCTGGAAATGCACAGAAAACCATCATCTTGCGTTAGTTTCCCAGTGCATGCATATATTTACGTGTGTGTGCACACGTCAGCCCTCTGACATTTTGATTGGCCATATAGTAAGCTTTTTTCTTTGACTAAATATCTCTGTGCTTGTGTAAATTAGAATGCCTTGGGCTTTGAGTGCTATTCGTGACGCTGAGCAGATGGTGAGTTTGAACTCCTGAGTGATGATTCAAGGGTTCGAAATATAGATCAGTGCAACACTCTGCAGGGGCTGTTGTGAAAAAAGCATGCTTAAAATAACCTGTAGTAACAAATACAAAAACATACATTTAAAATATTAAAAGTTTATGATTTACACTGTTGAAAAATGCATTTATAGTAATACGTTAGGACATCAACTAATTTTAGAGACATTACTATACCCATATGAGCGGTATGAAACAGTCTGTGTAAAGACACATTTAGTTACACAGCAGATGCTTTAATCCAAAGCGATTTACAAATGAGGACAACAGAAGTAATCAAAGACAACAAAAGAGTGCTGTGACAAGGCTCGGTTAGCCGATTAATCTTGTGTTTGAGGACCTTTTTTAAAATAAAAATATAACAAGTCAAACAAATATAAATAAAGAAAAGAGAATGCTATTGCTAGAGTCAATTTTTTTATAATAAATAAAAAGAAAACAAGTAGTTAGAATAGAAAAAGAATAGAGAATGCTAGTTTTAGAGGCACTTTTTAGGAAAACAAGAAGATACAATAGAAAGTTAAATTGGATAAATACATGTTTTTCATATTTTTGTATCATATTAGAATTATTTTATATTACATTATTTTATTTCAGTATTTGCTTTTATCATTTTATAATAATAATTATTATTATTATTATCATTAGTTATTTGCAGGTTTGGTCCTCCATAAGTTGTACAGAATAGCATTTTCAAGTTTATTGTTTTACTGTATAATGTTTTATGCATGCACGTTTTATACACTTCATAACTTTCTGTGCAGAAACCTTCTAGCTGTTGTTTGAAATGAAAATGTCCCAGGCAAATTCAAGTCTGAAAATTACAAATTTGTAGATGAAACACCACAGCATTCTAAACATACAGCCATAGTAAAACTCAAATATAATAACCCTTCTGTTTTCTGCCTCATTTACATAAGCTCCACCTTTTCCCCATCATCTTGCTTAACCTGTGGATCTCTGAGTTCATCACAGCAGACCAGAGGCTTAGTGCAACAACACACCTAATGGCTTACAGGTAAGACTTCTCACTCCCTCAACCGAATATATTATGTTAGCAGAGAGGTTTGCTCTGTCTTTTAAGTCAGTTGTTTTCCATCAGTGTGTGATGCTAAGCTGTGTAAGGATAAGGGGGGGAAGGGATGTTTTCGGGTTCTGTGACACCAAATCCTCTTGAGAAGCACAAATGGTCACTATGGACACCAAAACATATCCATGACTAGAACAGGGGACACCTGTGGTATCACACCTTATATAGATGAAAACAACAGAATAGAATCAGTCTTAGTGGCACAAACACATATGCAATACATTGTATTTTTTACCAAATACTCAACAGATCTCTCGTTTCATGTTTTTTTTGTTTGTTTGTTTTTTTATTTTAAAGATGTGAAAAGTGTACCTTCTACATTTAAGAACTGGTAACTGGGAACTGAATTAGGAACATGCTCAACAGAGATATAAATACATTTCAAAGTTAATTTACCGTATATAAGTTAAAACTGTCCTTTCCTTTTTGCTTTCTATTTGTTACTCCTGTTTACATTCAGATCACAGTAGGAACTGAATTGAATTTCCAGTTCATTTTAAAAGTGCACAAACCTGACATACTAATAATACAGAAAAAATGTTAATGTGGCTAGTTAAAAAAAAGACATTATGTCTATCTAAATAAATCTAAATCAGTAGTCTTAGCTGGAATACACTGATCAAGACCTCACCCTCATGTCATTCCAAACCTATATGATTTTCCTGATTGTATTGAACGCAAAATGAATATATTTTAAGATATACAGTTGACGGTCCCCATTTTCCATTTGTTTCCCTACTCTGGAAGTCAATGAGAACCAACAGCTGTTTGCTTCTTCAAAATATTGTATGTCCAACACATAAGCAAGAATCTGAGAAAGGTTTGGAATGACATGAGAGTGAAAGATATCCTTTTTCTTTTTTTTAACTAACCTTTTACTCCTGGGTGAACTATTCCTCAAGTCACATTTTATAATAGTCTTGCTCCTCTAATGGGACAGCTAATCCAAAAACAAAGAGGAATGTATTGCTTGAAACAACCGCACCACCATTTTGATTTGCTTTGATTTATCTCCAGAATTGCCCAGCAACTATGTATCCAAGAAAAAACAATGCGCATTCTGTCTTCGTTCTGGAAGAATATGCTTTGTAACAGAAGCTTCGGAGCTAGTAATCTAACAGAGCAATTTCTGTGGAATTGGGATTTAGATGATCTTTATGTTCCAATGAGATCCTGCGTGGCTGTCTTCTCATCTTTTTGCGATACCCAGGTTTTGTAATCAACAGCAAAGCCATCTGGGTAAGTGCAGAGACACCTGTGCTTTTTGGGTGAAAGCCACTGATGTGGAAGCACTGCCAGAAGAGAATGCCCTTCTAGCAATGACAATGTAAAAACATACAGTTCAACGTCATAACATGCAATTCCACTATGCATCTTATATTGCTATGAACTATTTGGAAGATTAATACCTAACTTATCTTGTCTATGTTATCTAATTAGCATATTTTCACATTCTCATCCTATCAGAGGGATCCTGAACATAAAGACCTTATTATGATGAATGATCCATTGCTCAGCTAATGCTAACCTTCTGTTTAACACCTTGCGGGTCACGGCACCCAAACAGAGATTAATCTGAAAGTTATTTCATCCTTGCTGTGATATCCAGTAACATGAATATCAGTCTGATTAAGCTACTGTCAGTATTTACTTTATGAGACATGTCGAAATTTATGCCTGGAATATGAAATCATTAAACGAGATGCTAAGGTCTGCTGACCAAGGTTAGTCTGATGCATGTCCAGAAAGTAAAAGATCACAGACACTGCACAATATTCAATAACTAGCTGGCTGACAGTTTGTTGGTTATTAGAGTTCTTTTTAATTGGATTTCATCCAAGACTCGACGAGTAATTAATCAGAGAATATTTAATCTGTGAAGCTTTAAACAGGACATGCAACATTTAACTTTACATCTGATCATGTGAGCATAATATGTTATCCTAACCTTTCAATCCTGTTTAACGAAAATTATCAGTTTCTAGTTATCCTTCCGTCTCTGCATTCAAGAAATAGCATTCACAAGTTTGGAGTCAGTACATTTTTTTAACTGTTTTTAGAAAGGATGCATTAAACTGATGTTACAAAAAATGACAATTTTTTTTTAAAAATGCTGTTTTATGAACTTTCTATGTATCAAATAGTTCTAAACATTTTGCACTGTTTTTAAGATAAATAATAATAATGAATGAAATTAAAAATAATAATGAATGAAAGCATTGAATCAGCATATCAGAATGATTTCTGAAGGATCATGCGACACTAAATACTGAAGTAATAAAGTCATACAGATGATGAGTAAACTATGGGATAACTTTCATTAGAACTACTTCATGCAAGTTGTGCAACCAGCATTCTTTTGGTTCTTCCGTTTGTAAGCTGAGCACGTCTGTTGTATTTTCTTTATTTATTATTATTGCTTTTTTTTTTACTATCCACTTTTTTATGCAAACTTCATTTTAGCATCTCTGTAATATTGCTCAACATCTATTTCATAATGAATAGTGTATATGTGCGTGTCCAGAAGAAATTACAGCTGAATTAATCTGAAGCTGGTGATTTCTATGCACATTTGACAGTTTAACCTTCCTTTTAGGAAACACTTCTTTTTTTACATGCATCAAGAGGGAGACGGAGAACATCAATGAAACAAGTTTTTATTGGCCCCCGAGCTTATTTAATTTTCCTTCCTTTTAATTTGTTTTTCAAAACACTTTGTTTTTGGCTCTAAGCAGTGAAGATCAAACATCAGAGGAAGTTTAAATGACCTCCACTGATCGATGAACACGGAGCATTGGCTGAGAGATGAGATTCAGGCTGTTACTGAACTGCTTTTGGTTCTCAGGGCAAAGAACTGTTTATGCATCAATTTTAGCTGAAATAAAGTGTCAATAAATCAAGATTGCAGGTTTGCACCTTGATAAAAATTATTTTCTCAATGTTTTTCCAAATTAGTTTCGGTGACCCATGATAACCTCGGACGAAACTAATTTGAATCACAATTAGACGGGATAACACAGAGTATTGGACTTGCAAACGGCGTATCAAATTGTTTGGAGGTCAAAGGTTTACCCAAAAAGCCCACAAATTATTGTTATATACTATAGGCACTTTGTGAGCTACTGAGTGAAAAGGAATGAGAATGAAATTATGTACCGTATCAAAAAAGCTGATGTCTGTGCATTTCTTTTTCCTTGGTCAGTGCAGTTTTTTACCCATTTCTTTTATATCTGATCCTTAGAAATTATTTTCATCGGCACTGGCTAATGTATTCAGTTATGAATTCGATGTTTGACTTGAATGAAAGCAGTTAATTTAGATGCTATCGCATGATGCGTATTTCTAGCTTATCTAACAAAACATGTTTTAAAGTGCTGAATGCAACAGAAGTCTCACCCATTTTATCATAAGTTTAAAATGTAGCGAAGAAGCTGTGTTTCTCTGTTCAGCTGCTTATATTTTTGAAATGTATTAGAAGTTATATTCAACCTAGGGTAGGATATAAAAGTGATTTTGGTGATCAAATTAATTTTGGCTTATCTTGTTATTATGCTCTAGACTAGAGAATGATGTGCAAAGTAATTAATTTACAAAACAGCTTATTTATGCTCAGGTCCAGAGATTATTCGAGCGTTGGAAATTGTTGTGTAACTTCTGCGGTATAACAAGATAAACTCTCTTACATCCTCTGTATTAGAGCACTATCAGGAAATGCACCACCTTTTCATTCAATAATATAATATAATATAATATAATATAATATAATATAATATAATTTTTTCTCTCTTATTTGAAATAACAGGTTACCTCCCCTTTCTGCTTTCCCTGTGTTGACCTTTGTATTTCTGTGTACAGTATCATGGATATAGAGTGTCATTGAAGATGGAAGTGGGAATGAGAGTCTTCTCAGCCGACAGACAACATGAGAGGTAAGATCGTGTTTGTATTACAAATGTAATGACCCTGCAACCATTTTACTTGCAATTAAATTCTGAATATAGATGCTTATTGTATTTTAAACGACTGTATTCTGACAAAATATGTTATATAAAATTTCACATTGAAAAGGTATTGATTAAACATCTGTACTGTATTTTACACACAAAAACAACAGCCTATATATATATATATATATATATATATATATATATATATATATATATATATATATAATGGTTATTGAAATGGGTTTCTGTGTTGTGCTACATGGCGTACCTAAATTTCATGTTATGTTCAGGTCAAGTGTTTACCTGTCCTAACTGATAACTTCAATCCTGCATGACTTTCCGTTAGTTCTTCACACTTATACAGAAACACGTGGACAAAGAAAGCAATGTTGATTAAGAAAGAGACCACCATCAACCGTTCATTCTGACTGATTTATCGTTGACTGTTAACCTTTGCTTCTGGAGGTAAAAAAATAACCAGTTCTCTCGCTATTTATATGCGCTGGCCAAGTGAAAACAAGTTTACAGGATGTCCTAAATCCTCGTTAGGGTCTTGACATAGGTTATGTATTCAAAGATAAGCACGTGTGCACACAGCATAAGTTCAGCGTTGTATAATATCTGATTATAGCTCGTAGAAGTTAATCATTCTTCAGCTGTTTTGACACACAGAGATAATAATTGATAAATTACATCACTTTCGTCTCATGTGTTACTGAGCTCTCAGAACATCAGTGCTGACTAAGCAGTGTGGATTTATGCATTCCATTGATATAAAAAATAGTCTGGTGTAAGCTGTATCTTGTTTTTTTAGGTTGCAGATGATGGTTTGAACTTCTCTCCTGAGCTTACAATGGAGCTACGAAGGAAGAGGAGAACGGTTCAACCCGCAGGTCCTCTGGATGGAGGCTATGGCTGGTTCATAGTGCTTTCCACCTTCCTTGGCTTTGGGCTGACATTTGGTGTAATCAAGTCCTTCGGGGTGTTCTTCGTAGAAATCCACCACTACTTCGCGACCACAGCGACAGCAAGCTCATGGATCACGTCTATCTCTGTGGCAACTGTACATTTTGGAGGTATGCGGCAATTTAAAGTTACAACCAGCAGGGGACGCACTCCACACATTTGCCTTTTAATGTAATAATTAGATATACACTGACTGAGAATGATATGTTTATGAATATAAAAATGTGACCCTGGACCACAAAACCCTTTATAATCTGTTCATTGCATGTCAAAATTAAGAACATTTTATGCCGAAAATCATGATATTAAGATGTTCCATGATGATGTTTTGTAAACTTCCTACCGTAAATATATCATAACTCATTTTTAATTAGTAATATGAATTGCTAAGGTCAATATTTTGCATATAATAGAGATTTGCCCTCTAATATTCCAGATTTTCAAATAGTTAAATCTCAGCCAAATATTGTCCTTTCCTAACAGACTGTACATAAATGGAAAGCTATTCATTCTTTCTGTAATAATCTTAATTTAAAAAAAAAAAACTGAGCCTTATGACTGGTTTTGTGGTTCCCAGGGTCACAAATGAAAATGTGACTAAATAAAAACTCAAGACATTTGATCATACAAGCTTGTTGTAGTCTTGAAGATGGGATTTTGTGAGAATGCTTGTCACAACCTCATTGTAATATTTTAATATTTGTTAGACACTTACGTTCTTTCATGTTTTTTTTTTTCTGTTAGTAAATAATTGCTAATATTTTTAGTTATTAAAATATCATGTTGATATTCATTGTTTAACGGTAATGGTAGCCTATATAGTTTTCACACGAAATCTAAGCTGCAAACCATGAAGATGTGCTTCGCAAAAAATACTTGAAAACTCTTTGCCACACTTGATCTTGGCTGTTGTCTGATCTTATTTGTGATTAAGATGCACGCTTACACACAAGCTTGCTTTAATCCTGTAATATTTGTTAGAGACACGCTCATGTTCTCTGGCACCATCAGACTTTAAAGCATCGTGTGTCTAAAATAAACAGACCAGGGGACTAGGAATATGAGTTTGTGTTCTACTCTCCATTTCTCTGTCTCCCAGTATAATATCATTACTGGGCCGATGGAGCACTTGGCTCCTGGTGGTACAGTATGTCATGACTGCGTGCTTCGTGTTTGTCTGTGATTCAGCCCCCGTAGGCTCCGCTCTGAGCGCGTACTTCGGCCATCGGCCAGTGGTCATGGCGGGGGGTCTGCTGAGCAGCATTGGGATGGTGGCCGGGTCATATGCCCAGGACCTGCTACAGCTGTACATCACTGTGGGGTTCCTTACAGGTAAGAGCACAGCCAGCAGTGAAGCATATGGCTGTACCCACACACACATTCACGTTTCCAATGTTTCAATGAGGATTCACAACTTGAAAGGTCTTTAGCCATTTATAGTAGCTGTATGGGATCTAATTCATGAACATATCAGATTGAAAACACAGCAGAGCATATGATGAAATAAGAAAATGATTGTGGCAACTTATTTATACACACACACAGTAGTCAACATTTAAAGTGGATAAAAACCTTTCATCAAAGTTGTCCTAAAACTATACATCACAAAGCATACATTTTTTATTCTTTTTAATTTAAATGTATATTATTCTTATTATTTGAAATTATGAGAAATGTTTCTTAAGAACAGAATCCGTATACTAGAAAGATTTCGCAAAGATCATGAGACACTACAGGCTGGAATAATGAAGCTGAAAATATTTAAAAATGATCATCTAAACTCCTAAACTTTTAAACAGTAATCTATTTCATCACAAGAATAAGTTACATTTTACATACATATTCAAATAGATACATTATTTTACATTGTAGTAATATTTTACAATGTTGCTTTTTTTACTGCATTTTTAATAAATGAAGTCAGCCTCAGTGAACAGTAAAAAACGAAAAAAAAATCATACCAACCTGAAACCTTTGAAAAAGACATTCAGTGTTACTATGGTCATAATACACACAATGTCGCCAAACTGTTGTCCATTCAACCAGTGGCATTTCAGCATTGTTTTATCCTTGAAAAATTAATGACTTGTCAGAGAAATAAATGCTTGCTCAGGTATATCCACCTGCTTTGCTCTCTCATTGTCCTTTTTGTTTCGTCCTCTGCAGGATTTGGCTATGCCCTGACCTGGACCCCTACTGTGACCATGCTGGGCTGGTACTTTGACAAGCGACGGCCGGTGGCCAACGCTCTGGCCAGCACAGGAGAGTGCGTCCTCACCTTCATCCTCACCCCATCCTTCCAGTTCATGGTGGATCAGTATTCCTGGAGGGGTGCGATGCTGATCCTAGGAGCTCTGCAGCTCAACTTGTGTTTGTGCGGAGCTCTTCTGAGACCCCTCAACAGACACGTTCCTTCTAAAGAGCTCGTAGAGGAGAAAGAGCCCGAGCTGGAGATGTTACCTCAACCTCACGTAGACTCTAGAAGTTTACAAAATGGATCAGACTCAAAAAAATCGGATCCACTGAAGGTCAAAATCATTCGTTACGTGGACTACACTCTTATCGCTAATGCTCGCTTCATGGTCTACTCAATGTTTGGTGTTTTCGCTGCTCTCGGCTTCTTCGCTCCATCTCTCTTTCTGGTCCCGTACGCCCGCAGTCAAGGAGTGGAAGAGTACCAGGCAGCCGCTCTCATGTCCATCTCTTCGGCGCTGGACCTGTTAGGCCGGGTGTTATTCGGGTGGGTGGCTAATCTGCGGCTGGTCGAGACAGTCCATCAGCTGATTGTCACCGTGATTTTACTGGGCATTGTTCTGCTGCTCTGCCCATTTGCAACCACATTCACCCAGCTTGCGCTGTTCAGTGCGAGCTATGGACTGGTGTTTGGAGCGACTGTGGCCATTCACATCACGGTGCTCGCGGACGTGGTGGGGGTGGAGAGGCTGGGAAGTGCTCTGGGCTTCTTCATGCTCATCCGCAGCAGTGGTGGCCTCCTTGGACCACCTTTGGCAGGTGAGATGTTTGGAGAAATTTGGTCACTAGTCACTATCCTAAGCAGTGACATCAAAATTGGTATATTGTATTTGTGATTTATTTATTTGTTGAGTGTGTAATTTAAATAAATCACTAATAATTTAATTTAATTTAATTTAATTTAATTTAATTTAATTTAATTTAATTTAATTTTTGCTGTCAAATGATTAATATATGTGTGTATGCTATGTATATTATTTATTATGTATATATATGTATACATAATAAATAATATATATATATATATATATGTATGTACATATATGTATATACAAACACACGCATGTATATATTTGAGAAAAATAATATAATAAATATGAAAAATAATATAATAAATAATAAATATGCACAGTACACAGTAATATTTAATTATGTACTTTAAATAAATCTAAAATAAAAAATAAATTTGTATAGATTGATATACTGTAAATAGTGTGTTACATGTTATAATTCATAAAATGCATACATTATAATACTTATTATATTAAATTATGATTTTCATTGGTTTATTTAAAATACACACTCAACAAATCGCTGCTTATTGTGTAATTGCACACTAAACAAATAAATCAGTTTTTGTGATTTATTTGTTCCTTTGTTTATTTCTTTGTGTGTAATTATGAAATCTACCACCAGGTGCTACATGCATCCATAGTTCAACATGCAATATTGTTACAAATAGCTTACTAAAGTTACTGACATATAGTCTGACATTGTACAGTGACACGATGTAAAGCTCTTTATCAGTCAGCCTAATGCATACCCTTTCCACATCATATTTCTTTGATGAGGTTTCTCATTAAAGCCCGACAGGACTCAATTTACAGTAATACTGCATTATCTTCCCATAAAGCATTGCCTATCAGAGAAATGCACTGGGCTATTGTGTTAATTTCATGGATTATTGGTCACTGCATAAATGACTTTTCCTGTTTCAATAGCAGGCCACCCTTTGACTGCCCTCACCAAATTTAAACCATTTATTTGGTTTCACTGGCTGTAGTTTTTCTGTGCCCGCTGCTCAGTACGCAACACATCTCAAGCGGTATTGTGATAATACATCAGCAGAGCTCTGCAAAAGTGTCCAATAAATCAACAAACAAACAACCAGCAAGCAAAGAACGGCAATGAATATAACAGCTGTAGTTGAATAAGCTCTGAAAGGGAAACGTCCAATAGTTAGTTCTGTAATGTTAAAATAATGACATTTTGCGCTTACCTAACACTTTTTCACTAGAAAACATCTGCCAAAACATGGCACAAGTTGGAAGAGTTTTCACCCTGAGCAGCCAAAAACCTCTCCCACACCAGAAGCAGTTCAACACTAAATCATCCAGAAAAACCTCATCTGTCCATTTAAACGCATCGACTGCCAAAACTGCGTCTATATCTCTATTCTGAAAGACTAATGTCCTAATATGAATCTCTTGGGGTTTTACTCCATTAAATAGAGCACAGATTGATGTTTGGGAGGAGCGGAGAGCCTTTATTTTAGGCACTGCAGGTTAAGAGTGTAGTCTGCTGGGCTTCATAACCGGGGGTGTAATTACACCATAAATTAGCTCTGCAGCAGTTTTTCTCAGTGAGTTTTAATCGGGCTGGAAAACTCCTTTACTGTGGCATTATAAAAGACATCTTAAATAATCGCTGCGTCCCTGACTTCACAGGCGCTCTATTCCTCGGTGCTTTAGTTGATTGATCATTTAAAATAAATGTACAGGGGAATGTGCATTCAGAAGGCAGCTTGGCCAAAAAATGTGAGGTGGGAAGATGCACGAACAACTGCGGGCTAATTAGTGGTGCATCACTGTTATGCACGCGCAACCATCCAGAACATCCCAGTGCAACTGCATACAAATGCCTTTGCAACCACCTACAGCACACAAGAAATTTTGCGGCAAGTTTTGCATGCAAGCAACACGCTCTCATTTTGCTAGGATAATGAAAGTTCAAACAGCTGATAAAAACATCACCATATTCCACGAGTAATCCACATGATGCCTGTCAAACAATTATTATTTTGTGCAGTGGAAATATGTGTGTTTGTAAGAAAAATCATTTATTGAGAAACAACGCTTTAAGTTTCATCCAGTGAACAAGAATCATCAAAACACCAAAATTTTCCAATATACTTGTTTAATACTGTTTAGGGCTATTTTTGCTTGTAATTAGTGCTTGGTCTGTGCATATTTCTCTCCTGATTCATACACAATGACTTCTTCACTGTATGAAGCAATATTATGAATAAAGCAACATTTTCAAGTTAAAAACATCTTAATGATGGATGTTTAGTACATACACTCAGCTTTTTACTTCACATGATATTAACTGATTGACTGGAGTTGTGTTCATCGCTTGTGGATTATTGTGGCAATTTTATCAGCTGTTTGAATTCTTATTCTGACGGCACCCATTCACTGCAGAGGATCCATTGGTGAGCAACTGATAAAATGCAGAATTTTTCTAAAACTCATCTACATCTTGGGTGGCCTGAGGGTCACTAAATATTTAGCAAATGTTTAACTATTGTTCTGAGACAAAATTCTTAGAATCTTAATTGACTGTTGTTCTGAAATATTTTCGTATTGTTTCTACAGGAATCTTCATAGACAAAATGAGTGACTATGGCACTGGTTTTCTGATGGCGGGCGTGGCACTTCTGGTCTCCGCCCTCTTTCTCCTTGTGTTACAGAAGATGAACAAAAAAGAGACGGGAAAGGTTAAGGACGTCAACTTGGAGAATAGGAAAGGACATGAGGATCTAAAACACAGACGTTTCAGTTTCAGAAAAAGTTAGTAAGAGGAGGCTCAGACATAACGTGTAATGTTTCACCACAAATGCAGTCATGTAAGCAGAGATTATAGTTAAATGACATTCAAAAGTGTAAACTGAAAACATGTCCTCATGCTGCTGATATGCACTGTCTGTCCATTCGTGAAGGAAACTCTTAATGACAGCGAGTGAACAGACATTTTCACCTAAATAAAGCTTTTGATGGCTTCTGGGAAGTCTTCTTAGCGTAGCCCTACAGCCGTGCCATTACAAGCAATATTTCATCAGATCTATTGCTCTGGAAAATGGGCAGTGACTTAATGGACTAATGGAACTGACTCAGTTTAGCTGCAGCCAAAGATGATCACATGCAGTCAAGAACAATATCTGCAGCAATTTCTTGTGTGACATTAAGAATGTATTTTAGTCTGTCTGGCCAAAATTGCTCAAATTTGGGTTGGACTTTGGCGTCTCCAGGTGTCATCTAAATCCCACAGTCTTCTCAATGAGAAAACGTTCTCATTTATCGCCCTCTGAAGGTGAGAAACTGGAAATGCAGGATAGATGGCTACCGTGAAACTGTAAATTACCTAATTTCCACATTATTTGTTTTATACATATTATAAATAAGCTGTTTTTTTAATGTATAATCTCTATTAGATTAAAACGGCTGTTTATTTTACATGTAGCAACTGTCACATCAGTAAGTCAAGATTAAAGTGACTAAGTGCATATTTAAGAGAGGATAAAACGAAAAAAAAGGTCCATTTTGTTTTGCTAAAAAACATCTTAGTATAGCTTGATCCTGGATCTGTGGGAGATAAATGTCTTTCTGAAGGCATAGACTAAAAACACAGGCACATCCTGCTGAAGAAAACCACACGATAGATAGCAGTGTCTAGATCTTTCCTGTTTACACTGTGTGATGAAACGGTAACCATTCAAAGCCAAACCATCTTTATAAGACATCAAAGCATATTTCTCATCTCTCCTCTCTTCACAATAATCTGTTCCCAACATCTGCACTTTGATGTATTTTATGCATGCTGGTCTGTGTGTATCACAGATAAATAAATGGCTTTTTAAACTGGGGGGAAAAAAGAAATAAATGGAAAATAACAGAAATAAAATTCAATATGCTTGTTATTTTGCATGAATCTGAGAAAGCAAACCTTCTGCTAGACAATAAAGAGCCTTCAGTGGCATACAAATTAAAAATTAATCTTCAATTCAAATTATTAGTTGACAAAAACAGTTTTGACTTTCCCTTATCAAGTTATATTAACTTGTTGCCCTTTACTATTCTTTATTTTTATTCATTTTAATTTTGTGTGTGTGCGTGTGTGTGTGTGTGTGTGTGTGTGTGTGTGTGTGTGTATATATATATATATATATATATCTTTTAGGGGAGGGTTTTTAGTAGTTTTAGTTAATATATCTTAGCATTTTAATTTTTATTGTTATTCTGTATTTGTATTTTTATATCATTTTATTATGGTTAACATTTTACTGCAAAGTAAGTTATCATCTCAAAACTCAACATAGGTTGTTACATATAGTTTTTGACACTTGATCCCATCAGTAAATCCCAAAGAGAACAGAAATAATGCTGTAATGAGACTCACGCTGTTTTCTTCTGACCTGAGCCATCCTTTCTTTTAAACACGGTTGAGGCGATGGGTCCTTTGAAGTCTGTAATTGGAAACAGTTGATGGAGTTAAGTGGAATAACGGATCCCAGATATGTTTCTCCAGCCATATCTCCCTCCACCCGTAAAAAACCTAACTTTGACCTTGGTGTAGTCCAGGTTAGGCAGTAAGCCCAGAAACAGACGGTCAGAATGATGCATGATGGCAACATTCAGTGAAGCGTCAGGATGAAAACTAAATTAGGCTCAATCCAATAATAAAGACAAAAGGAAAACTACCAAAGACACTGAACGGAATTGACAACAAATTGGAAATGTTTTTCTCTGAACAGAAAATTCAAAGTGGCAGAACACCTGATTAATGTGACTAGCTCTTTGAAAACTAGAAAACTACAATTGGAACAGACTTTGCACAGATTGAGCAAACATAACCTTTCAGTAGTGACAGGCAAACACAGACAGACCTAAGCTGCATTTCCCAAATGCATCATAACCAATGGTTTCTACAGTCTACTTACAATACATTTAGAAAATGTAGCCTTGGACATTATTGCAACAGAAAGGACAGGCTGTGCTCTTTCTACACAGACAATGAGGTAAAAACTTGTAAATCTCATTAGATAACAAAACGTCGAACCAAATGGCTCCTACAAACCAATAAAGTCAGACTTTATCTGGTTCCAAGGTTTTTAGCAGATTTAGAAATTTTGTATTCAAATTATTCCTTTAAGTTTAGCTTTTGAGGCCACCGTGTCTATTATTTATACTTATGGCCATTTAACCTTCGGCGTTTGATGTTTCATAAAAAGTTATATCAGCGGGATATGTATTATGAATGAAAAAGACGCACTATGCAGTGAGGCCAGACAAAGGAGACATACTGCTTACAGAAAGAGTGAACTTCAAAGAGAGGAATCAGAGTTGGAGAAGAAAAATCTGGGAAGCTGGAGGGATTATACTGGATAAAACCCAAGAGGTGTAGTTCTTCTCCTTTACCTCTCTCTCACTCTCTCTCATTTACGGCCCTGTTTTGGGTGGGCCTAATGGGGTCAAATGAAAGGGGCTGTCCTTAACAGGATTGATGGGAACAGCTGTGAAGAGGTTGGTATAAACCTATAAAAACTAATACGGACGGTTGGGGCTCTAATACGGAAATTCAATTGTTGGTGCATTTGGAAACTTTTTTACATGCAGGAAAATATGTATAATTCTGCTAGAATTGGTTAGAAGTTTCAGTCACTTGTGTATCAAGTGCCTGACAACACACACACACACACACACTCAAGCCCAAATCACCTACATGCACCTACATGCAAGAATCAAAAGCATTTGTTTCAAAGGAAGAGACATAAAAAGAGATAGAATGGAATTTTAAGCATAACATAGCATTTTTTTTGTCCCATATATTCTTTTCTCCACACATTTTAGTGTATTGCCAAAGTTTATTTCGGCAATACACCAATCATGTTGTCCAGATAATAAAAGGCAAGAGAATCACAAACATTGGCAATTTTCAGGACGAGCAACATTAGAGCACAGAAACAGGTTTTTTCTTTTATGGTCACATGGTTCACATTTACTCAACAGATGCAAAGTGAGGTCTATATGATCGTTATAAAAGTGTTCAATTCATTGTGAGGCTGTGTTCCTGGTCTGATCTTTGCAGATCATAGCTTCAGCAGGTTGGACACTGATTGTATCAGAGCTCCACATGAATCATAAAAATCATAGATCAAAGGAATCAGAGCAGCTGCTCGTCAGATGACACATATGCATTCACTTCATTTATTGCAGTCCTGCCATAAAGGTGTTTTTATGCTGATTTTTTGTACTAGCCATTCTGTCTTACATTTGTTATTAATTTGTCTTTTAAGTTTTATGAATTTCACAGTTTTAAAAAAAGCAGGACTCTAGTGTGAGTACGTGCGAATGCAATATTTCCAAACACTTCTATAGCCTACACAATTTTGGCATGGTGTTCAGCTTTTAGTGTTATATAGGCTATCAGTTTGTTACATTATGAATTCATTTTAATTGTAATTCAGAAGCATTATAGATTACCTAAAATTTAAAATTCTGACATAAGTTACTCATCCTCATGCCGTTTCAAACCTGTAAGACCTTTGTTCATCTTCATCTACAGCACCAGACATCGCATTACTCTTGTGAAAACCATGCTGAAAACTGTACAAAAATGTTATTTTTGTACACAAGTTATTCTCGTAACTTTATAAAATTAAGGTTGAACCGCTTACCTTTCTGGGCATCAGTTGTCTTGCTGGATGCGCAGGGTCAGAAAGCTTCCGTATTTCATTGTTGCTGTAAAGATGAATGAAGGTCATACAGGTTTGGAATGACATGCAAAAAAAGCATGGACAAATGCAGCATGTGTTTACATAATGGCTGTAGCCTTGTATGTGTATGTGTAACTGTATATGTTTTTTTCTGAATGGACTATAAAGTAAGTCTCTGTGAGAGTCTCGAATAGGAGTATAGCGGCAAAAATCTAACACTTCAATTAATAAAAATAGCATGAAATAGTCAGAATTGTGAGATTAAAGGTTGCTTTTAACAAGCTTCCATTAACTTACTTGGGGTTAAATTTAGAATAAATATAACCTAGGCTTATGGCCAGTGTGAAAAGTTCTAAACACTGCACATTTCTGCTCTTAGACCTTCCAAAGCATTGCCTCATAAACTTCCATGGCAAATCTGTAGACACCATTTTGGATGTTTTACAGTCAAAATTCATGCTTTGTAACAAATGTATATTCTGTAAATCACTTGTAACTGTAGCATTTATTTTAATAGATATAAATCTCAAATATAAGAGATAAACGGACACATGTTGCAATATTAATATTATTAACTTATTTATTTTATATATGAACAGAAATATTTACCTATGTGATTTTTTTTTTTTGCAGTAAATATATAAACTATTTTGTCTAAACCCTGAAATTTTCGCAGGTGTCTTCATCCAGTAAAAGTGGTGGTGTTAAAGGTTAAAATTGACTTGGCATTCCTTCGTTTTTTTTTTTTTTTCAGCCCCTGCAGCAGGGGTACAGAGAGAGTGGGGCTGGAGGCGGGATGTCCTACTTTAGGAGGGAACGTGAATTTTCAAAGACTAGTGGCCCCTTCCTCAGAATTCACCACATGCTTTCATTCTTTCCGCTTGTTCACCCGGTCTGTTTTATCCCATGCAAATGAGCACACACACTCACAGATTGCAGGGAAACCTCAGGATAATTGTGCTAGGGATATCTTTTTTCTTAAGGCACAAGCAAATGTGTGATATATGAGCTTTTCTGCCGTTCTTTTTATACTTTTTTTTTGCATAAGCCTACTTCACAGATGTATTTTCCAGATGAAGACACAAGTTTGTCATAATATCAACTGATAAATATGCCTGGCCAAAGGAAGTATAGGAAAATCTCAATCCCCTAACTTTGTCTTTTCGTTCTCCTCTTTCCCTCCCTCTCTTCTCATTCCCTCCCTCCCTCTCTCAGAGTAACCATGTGCTTTTCGTGTCAGTAGACACATTTAACCCTCTCCTCAGAATAACCGATGCATAGACAGCTGTCTCTTTTTCTCTTTCTTTTTCTTTGACTTCTCTTCCTCAATTTCCCTTTTGTAGGATTCTCTGCAGCTTTTGTTATCTTTATGGCTCTGGAAACTCTCCCTTAGAGGAATTTATGTAACTGCAACAGGACAGAGACACCTTAAGCACATACATGCTGGAGGAAGCCACAACATAAGCACCTTCAACGGGAACAACTTTAAAAGTCTGAGGATTGCTGGGAGAGAAGAAGAAGAACAATCAGGCTGAAAAAGCAGGACCATGCCGGGCTGTCAGATCTGGACTGGGTTTTTGCCGGTTCTGCTGGTCTTTCTGCTGTCTGCATCTGGTTCAGGGAATGCTCGCATGATCAGGAAGAGAGGACTCAACCAGAAGGTAAGGATTGAATGTGTGTGTGTGTGTTGTGTTGTCTGTTTGTGTGTGTGTGTGTGTTGGACACCAAAGGCCTTTTAGGCTCAGCAAGACTTGCATTTATTTGATATGACTTGAAATAAAAATCTACTATTCAAAAGTTTGGAGATGGTACAATTTAAATATTTCTGAAAGAAGCCTTTTATGCTCACCAAGACAGCATTTATTTGATCAAAAATAAAATTTAGGAATATTGTGAATTTAAACAATTTAAAACAAAATGTAATTTTGTTCAGCAATCTTCAACATCACTACTCCAGTCTTCAGTGACACGTTCAGTGACTCAAGAACATTTGATTTGCTGATTAATGTTGCTTTAATTAATATATATATATGAATGTAAAATTTTATTTTTTGTTTTTCACTTTTTTATTTTCAAGATTTTATATTCAGATTACCATAAAAAGAATGTAGCATACAGATATGCACTCTAATTTGGCATCTGATGTAGACTTGAGCATGAAAATGGTCATACCATTGCACTCTTTGGCCCTTTGTTGTTAATAAAGCAGTGTTGGCAGAGGTTGGCATCTGTGAACCTTTAAGAGTTTTTAGGTCTATTATACAGTGAAAAAAAACTTAATGAATACACTGTGTCTTTGTGACTCCGGTGGAGTTGCTGTGGTTACGGATGAATACTCAGATGTATGTAGTGTGTGTGTGTGTGTGTGTGTGTGTGTGCAACAGAGGCAGGATTTCAGGCGGGAAGTTTCTGGGCCTCTGCTCCTCTTTAGTCCTGATAAGCATTTGATTGACAACAATTAACAAGTGATGGCAAGAGGGAATTTGCACCGGATGGACATCCCTTCCCAACTGACTGAATTCCAGCATCATTTGATTTCGGCTCTACTGCGGAATTCGAAACAGACAAGATTTACAAACAAATCCATTCACATGCCACAGGAAATGGACCGTGCCCGAAGTGACCTCGCTGTTGCATTATCATACGTGCATCTTCTTTCTGGTTTTGTTTCAGTTTTTTATCCATCTTTCCATTTGACATTACGACAAGTGTCTGCTTCCTTCCTGTCCTCTCTTTCTCACTCTCTCTTTCTGCAGAGTCGTTGGTGTGAACTGATGATGCATGGATAGAGACACAGTACAGTGCTGTTATAGCAATAAATCATAATTAGGTTCACATTGAGGGTAATTGAGATCATTCCACTGATGTGACCTCTCTAAGAAAAACAGCAACGACAGGGGTCAGAGAAGTAGGTGAGCTGTGCCTCACATTCGTGGTTTTGTGACAGTATTGTTGTGGGAGAGAGAAAGTGGGTTAGAGCCAGCATTCTGCTGAGCTGGATTTTCTGGGTGGGCCTGAAACGGTCCAAATCCATCCCGGTCCAACTGGCTCCCAGCTCACTCATGACTGAGAAACATGAACTGTTTATCCATTCAAAGCATTTGTGTTTGGTAAAAATGCTTGTGGCTGAGCATTCCAGGCTTTCATGAATAACTCAGAATCCAAGCCATGAGGCTTTGCGTTGCTAAAGTACAATGTTACGGATATAAGGCTAAATATTTCTCATTGATCTTTGTAAAGATCGTCACAAATGCTTTTTTTCCTGCAGAACAAGTAAAGGCATGTGAGGGGTCATCTCAGCTCGGCTGTACCCTCACAGCCCCATCAATCTCTGAGCACAGTGATGACTAACAGGCCAAGGGAAAACGCTTTAAAAGCTGACAGAGATGATGACAGATGTGTTAGAGCTACTTGTCAACAATCTCCTGAGGTGATGTGAAGTGTCTGTCATCCTCTTTCAGGTTATATTTGCTCATAGACTCTAAGTCAAGACTGCAGTATCTGCTTCCAGTTTTTTCAGTCTGGATAGTGTTAATGTTTTGAACCATGAAGAAGATCTTTTGGAAACATCAATTTGCAGCTTAATTTATTCAATTAACAACTTATGAGAAACGTCTCATTGTTCTCTGTTTAAGAAGCTAATTTGAAACTGTAGTTAATCAAGCTACAAGCTAATAACAAAAAGAAGCTACATGTAGTGTATTGAAGTGAAGTGTATTGGAGTTGATATCTTCATAATTTGATGTTACCTTTTAATATTTAGAAAATTATATCTAAAATATGGTGACACTGAATAGAACAAAAATGCATTAAATGCATACCCAACGGTTATTCATTAAACACATTATAGTGAGGTCTAAAAAAAATGAACAAATATTTTACAAACAAATAAATGCTGCCTTGATGACTGAGTAAAAACGTTTTAACTATTTTGTTACGAAAAGACAAAGGGATATAAAATGAATCTGTGAATCATTTATTTGATCAACAAAAATGTTTATTTCAATGAATACACAACAAACTGACTTACTAAAATGATTCAAAATGGGACAGAGAGGGCAGATTGGGAGAGTTCAGTTTAGGTGTGGTAAAATAAGACCAAAAGAACGCATTTTTAGCTTAAGTTACAGTATAAGTTCTGAGGGAAGCATTTGACTGTTGTGGTGTTTCAACTCTAGCTAATATCCAACATGAGATCAGGCTACAGCAGTTGAACAGAAGTCATGTGTTCTGCTGCAGAGAGAGTTCAACAGTAATCCCAGTCAGCTGAGGAGATCATGTTTAACTACACCTACAAACAGTATAAAAAAAATACATGAACACAAAAACATGAACATTTAATTAAGGACTTATTCAACTCATAGGAAATGTTTTTTTTATTATTATTTCTTAACTCAAGAAAATACACAACAGTACAAAAAAATAAATAAATAAAAATCCACATTACTGTCATGTGAACAGACAACCCCAAGAATACAAAAGAATACAATAAAATAAAAAAAGAAGGTAAATAATAGCCTATACACATAGACTTTAAGCACAGAGCAAATTCACAGCTTTCTTATTAGTAGATACTGAAATCAAACTAATAATTCTCCATGTCTTTTAAAAAGGCCACAAAGTCAGGTTTACAATTTGAAAAATTACATTTGTAATTCCAAAATTTGCATAAGAAAATAATTAGATTATAATAAACTAATATTTTATATTGTGTGGTCTGAGTCAAAACACCCAAATAATATTTCTCATTTGTACTGAAAATTCTGTCAAATTCATAGGAAACACGTGCTTATACATACATTTCTGCAACCCCGTTATTATGTAGCTGTATTACTGTACGTTTCGCAGCACTTTCAAAGTTAAAATCTCCAGAGAGTGGCGCTAAAACACACGTTTAATACTTGGCCGTGAAGCATTTGTATTGTTGGTACAGGTAGCGTTTTTATTATGCTCTTTGGGGCATTCATAATTAAAATATCCAGTCAGCATCGCTAAAGATTAATTCTCTATCGTGTCTACGCCAAACCCAAACTTAAACCTACCAGACAGTGTTAACAAATTCAAAAATAATGTAAAAACGTACTTCCTGAACGCAGTCGTGCTAATTTAGCTTATGCTAATGCGGATTTAAGCTGTTTTGTTGCCCCGCAGCTTTTTATCGCCTGTGAGCTACCGAGTTAACCTACTGATTTAGAAAACACTTACACATGCAGCCATGTGACCACAACGGTCAAAAGTATCGGTTTGTGGGTACGTTTTTCAGTTTTGCAAAAATGTATGTGGAGGCCCGTATTTCTAATGAGCCTTATTTCTAAAGTCTATTATGGTATATTCTACAATCTACACCTATCCGATTGGCACTACTCAATGCATGTTCTAATGTTCCTAACAAGTACACGGCAGCTAACCTCAATATTAATTTGGCGGTCCAAAACAAATGGGCTGCTACATTTCCTCAAAGCCTTTATTGATTACCGTAATTTATCAGGAAAAGAGTGACCTTCACCCTGCCCCTCATCAAGCTTTCTGTTCCCTTCTTGAGATCTGTCAATCATCCACAGGTCCGTCCCACTCTCTCCACTCACTTCAGGCTGAGCCAAGCAACCAAAGCACCTAAGAAGCTGTAAAATACTCAGAACTCGGCAGGAAATGAACGTGCAGACGTCTAGACTTAAATCACAGCACACTGGTGGAACTTGGAGAGAGAGAGAGGAAAGGGGGCTATTTAGTTTTCCTCTCGTAATTATCTTAATGATTGCTTGGAAGACCACACTACAGAGTGCTAAGTATGTCAACATGTATTTAGTTCAAATCTTATTGTCCATACTAATAGGGGCCTCAAGTCAGTGAACCCGAAGGATGTAGAGCAGCGACAGGGTGGAGCATTTAAATGGGAAATGAAGGATATTTTGTGGCTCCTTGGAGTGTGAGGGAGTGTAATTTTGCAGAGCTTAACCCAGGCTTCTCTTAGTTAAATGCAGGCATTTTTCACCAAACATAGAAGAAAAAATGTGTCTACACTCTGTTCAACACAGCATCAAACAAAGTTCCTATGCTGGTAATAAAATCGGAGGGAATCGCTGGAACAAACCGTTATATACGCTACTGATATCTTATATGCAGGAACAGAGGTTTTAGAAGAGATAAGCAAAAAGTCATATACAGCACAGCATCAGGGGATCTAGTCCAGACAGGAAGAGCACACTACCACTTCCTCTATTCCTCATCCAGAGACACTTGGGAAAATAGAATCTGTATGTTAGATAAGCAAAGGCAGACTGATCTTAACAGTCACTGATATTTGTCAGCTCTGGTAAAACAGCACGCTGAATTCCTGTCATGTTGATGGCAGTCATAAATCAGAAATTATTGATCTAAACTTCATGAGTTGCAGACTCGAGTCTGAACGACCATTGCTGTTATACAACAGATAAATGCATAAAGGTTTCTAAGAAAGGTTTATGTAGGTATACATGTATACACTGTAATGCAACTGAAAGCTGAATTAATAAGCTTTAAATTTTAATGTATGGTTTGTTAGGATCTAAGAATATATGGATGAGATACAGCTGGAATCTGAGGGTGCAAAAAAATCTAAATACTGAGAAAACTGTCCAAAAGAATTCTTAGCAATGCATATTAATAATCAAAACTTTTTTTGAAAAGACTATATTTTAACCCATACAGTGTATTGTTGGCTATTGCTACAAATGTATCCCAGCGACCTAAGACTGGTTTTGTGGTCCAAGGTCACATATTTTGTATTTAATTGCACATAAACATTTCATTTATTTCAGTAAGACTTCTGTTACAATAACTATTTCTAATAAATGTTTAATATTATAATATTAGCTGTTTTTGAAACATAATATATGTTTCTTGAGCAGCAAACCAGCATATTACAATGATTTCTGAAGGATCACGTGACAATGAAGACTGGCTTGATGAAGCTTTTCCATCACAATAAATTACATTTTAAAATATACTCGAATAGAAACGTTATTTTGAATTGTAATAATATTTGTAAGTATTAATGTTCTGTATTTTTGATCAAATAAATGCAGCCTTTGCGTGAGCGAAAGAGAAATATTTCAAGAACTTCACATTTGGTAAGATTTTAGCACTTTTACGTTGTTATACGTATATATGTGAAATGATAACTGTACTTAATTTTATTTGTATTCTGTAAAAACACAATAAAATTTAATCTAGCCTAATTGCAAAAACAACCACATTGGGCTAATGCCAGACGTTTGCTTTTATTTTAACGGTTTATTGAAAAGCAAGGCTCCAGACTTGCCAAGTGAACATGCTGAGTTTTTAAGATGCATGGAGTTCTCAAACCCCATAATTTAATTAGTAAACAAAATCACAGCCACATTTCGACTTGGGCCCTAATAAAAGGCTCTGTGCAGGAGAATGAAGTGCTGAATACCAGCTGATGCGCGTCTGCATTCTAAACGGCTCTGGCCCGGAGTTTCAAAAGCAGTTTAGTATACACTTGGCCAGGGTAGCAAGAGAACTGATGAGCTTAAGTAGTGCTGAACTGTAAAAAGAAAAGCGAGAGCGAGAGAATGGAGGAGGTCTCTCGGAACAAAATGCACCCCAAACAGTACCTCTGGTGCAAACTGAAACCTGGTTCAGGCAGATCTATGAGCCCATTGAAGAACCCATGGGAGGAAGTAAACACGAGTAGAAAGGCCCAGACTTAGATGAAAAGCCTTTTTTTCTAACCCAGAGTCTCTGTGAGAGGTATTACGTTTCTGAACAGTGTACCCGTTATATTAACAGTGCTAAATCAGAAATACAGTGTCACAAGCTATTATAGACTCGAAATGTTATCCATGGGAACTATATCAGACAGAGCTTTCGAACCAATGCTACATGCTTGATAAGGTTGATTGTTTTGTACAAGTTTTGTTTTGTCTGTTTTTGTTTACTAAGTAAATGCTTTAAAATAATATACATAACACACATACAAGAGTGGACAAGGAATAATTAAGATTTTTAAACGTTTTCTGCTTACAAAGGCTGCAATTTTTTTGATCACAGTAAAATAGAATGTTAAAGAAAGTTTTTATAAAGTAAAAAAAAAAAGTGTGTGTGTATATATATATATATATATATATATATATATATATATATATATATATATATATATATATATTACAATTACAATTTGATGCTTAATTACTAATTAATTATTATTATCAATATTGAAAACCATTTTTGGCATGTTTTGTAAAAACCATGTTAAGGATGAATAGAAATTTAATTAAATAGCATTTATTAATAACATATAAATATAAATTTGATTTCTGTGAGTTTTGATAAATCTATTGCATCCTTTCAGATTGTATAATTACAAAAACTAATTTTATCTGAAACTAGTATATCATATGTTCCAAAAATATAATAAGCAGCAAAACAGTTTTTAACATTTCTCAAGAACCAAATTAGCATGTAAGACTGGAGTAATGATGTAAAAACTAAAAATGTTGCTTTGCCATCAATAATAATCTTCAGAAATTGTAATAAGCTGTCACAATATTACTCTTATTTCAAAAACATAGACAAATCAAGATTTCAAATCAAGTCTTGTCTTATGTTGTCTCTCAGGACTACGAGTACCCCAACCATCCTCAGACGGCTCAGCACCAGAAGAACGACCGCTGTCCTCCTCCGCCGCAGATGCTGCCCGAGCGGGCCTGTGAGGTTCCGGGCTGCCGGTCCGATTCGGAGTGTGAGAGACACAAACGGTGCTGCTACAACGGCTGCATCTACGCCTGCCTGGAGTCAGTGCAACCTCCACCAGGTGAGAAAACACATGATCTGCTCAGAAATCAATAGAAGCAACAGACACACACATCCGCTTTAGCAGTACTACAAGGCACAGTGCTAATGGTTTTTAAAATGAATTGATCCTCTCGTGAGGTGTAAGTTACTGAGCTGGGTGTGTATACAGGGAGTCATGAGCACATGATTCACTGCCATACTGATATCGTGTATTGATTTCTTATTGCTCAGTGCTGGACTGGTTGGTGCAGCCCAAGCCGCGGTGGTTAGGAGGCAATGGCTGGCTTTTAGATGGACCAGAAGAAGTTCTGCAGGGTGGGTATTGATTAATCAATGATTGAATACTGACTCACCATTAAATGTTGTTTGGAGCAATAATAAAAACCCTTAACAGACCTTAGTCATGGTAGACGCCATATAGACTTTTCCACAAATGAAAACAAGACTTTGAAGGATAGACAGTATATGAGCCGTATAAAGTTCCCATCACATGGAACAGCTTTCAAATCAGCTTTCTGGAGTTTTGTGTACTGAAAGTCTCCAGTACAGCTAATAGAACTGGTAGTGACTATCCTCACTGTGTTGTTTTCATTCCCATCAAAAATTTGGAAACTTGGAGCAACCCCAACTATAGTACCTGAGGTTTATTCATACATAAAAATCTATTTGTAAAATAAGCAATTATTTTGAAGTTATTATATATTAAATCTCTGCGGTCAGCAGTATAAATTAGCACTGAGGATCGTATATAGTCTTATAAGAAGATATATAGTTCTTTATAAGAAGCAGGTTAAAAATAGCCACATATTCTGAAACATCACAGATTATAACGTATTAACATTTGCCAAACTGGGTTCCTGGGGATTTGAGAGGGAACTTCAGGAGTTTCATAAAAACAAATAATTACTTTAATCATAAAAATATATTATATAAAATAATATTTAGGTTATATTTTATATTTATAAAAATTAATTTATTTTATACTATATATATATATATATATATATATATATATATATATATATATATATATATATATATATATATATATATATATAAATAGATTTTTATTTAATCAATATTTATGTAAATATATTTATATTATATAAAATTTTAAATATAGTATTTTATAATATATAAATATTTCATTTGCTTATACCATTAGCATCCATCAGAGAAATCTGAACTTCTTTTCAGCAACTGACTGTTAATTATTGAAATATTGTTAAATTATTTAAATATTCATTTTAAATCTGAAGGGTCAAGAGGGTTCAACTAACTAATAAGGACTTACAAATATATACAAAGCGAAAATTAATCAAACACTAAATATAATTACTTTTTTTTTTCTAAGTGAGGATAGCAAAATAAGGCAAACATTGTACACAGACATTCTTCATAGATTGGACTATGACTATATAAATTGAGACCATAAAATTAACATTTACATTTGTAAAATGTACATTTGACCTGACCATGCATTACTTAAGTGTGTGTGTGTGTGTGTGTGTGTGTGTGTGTGTGTGTGTGTGTGTGTGTGTGTGTGTGTGTGTGTGTGTATGTGTGTGTGTGCGCGCATTGGCACGTTTGTTTAATTAATGAACCAATTTCCTCCATCATTATATGTAGTAATAGGCTGAACTGCAATAGGTCGGCTAATTCTGATACACGCAATGACTGTCCATCATCACATTTTTATATGTAGCCTACACAATAATAACTGTAATCCTTTAGTTTTTAATATTTGGCAAGTGTGCTGCTGTGCATCCCTGTGTGTAATAAGCAAAGTCAACAAACGCTGTGGACCTGCCCAGAGGCGCATTATTTTCTACCAATGTGCTCTTTAAATAACAAAAAAATACTGCTCCATTGACTTTAAACTAGACCGGGTTTGAGTTGGTCTCAGTTCCTCAAAATAGTAATGCTCCACCAATGCACCTGAACACACCTCTTTTTTAGACCAGCACGCCTATGAGCGCACAAATGGGCACAAATGCATTTACTAGTTAAATGACGTTGCACTGGACGTGAAAATGAGAACTGAGTCGGACTGAAACTAGCCAACACACTTAATAAGGCCCTAACACTGAGTTTTTGTCGTATTTTATTGCCATTTTCTAAACTATACAGAATAAACGGTGATAATGTGGGAAATGTTAAAAGTGTCTGAATACATTTTGGTTTGGTTTGACTTCTAGAAAACTAGAAGGGTCTAATTGCCTTATGCTGACCAGCGCAACCTTGGCTCTTCACTATTTTTACTTAAAAAGACAGTTCACCCAAAATTTTTATTACTTTAATTACTCACCGTCGTGTCATTCCAAACCCGTAAGACCTTCGTTCATCTTAGAAACACAAGTTAAGATATTTTTGATGAAATCCTTTCTGACCATGCATGGACAGCAACACAACTGACATGTTCAAGGCCCAGAAAGTTATTAAGGACAGGGTTATTAGTCCAACACTGCCATCTGTAGTTGGTTTACTATTATTACCAAAACAAGCATTAAAAAAAAAAAAACCTAAGATTGCATGAACATGTTGCCTGCAATTAAACATTCTTGTGCTCAAACCAACACAATGGTAGCTTGCATGAACATAGATGCACATAGTGAAACACACCAGTAACTTGTCTTTGTGTGTAGCTGAGGCCTGTAGTACCACGGAGGATGGAGATGAGCCTTTGCTCTGCCCAACTGGTTATGAGTGCCACATTATCAACCCGGGAAACCCTTCAGCTGGGATCCCAAACCGAGGCCAGTGCATCAAACAGCGTGGAAACTCAGGTCCGAAGGGGCTCCTTCATCCAAACTTTCATTCATACATCCACCACTCACACGTTACGCATTGTGCAGGTTATCTAGAACGGTGGTTATAAACATGTTTCAGGAAAAATCTAAGGTTACAAAATTACATTCACACATTCAACAGTAGATTGTATCCTTTCAAACGAACACTTATTAAACACATTTAACTGTTCTCCCTCTAGATGGACGTAGCCTGAGACACAAGTCCTTCAAAGATTACAAGGATTATTTAGGTTAGTACGACCACCAATCGATTTTGTGTTTCAGCTGTAGGGAAGGGAAGAATAAAATCAGCCATTGAGGATAGACTGACATTGAATTTAATCTGTATTCTTCAGGAAGTAACTCCAACAATGCAGTGAGCTATGAGAAACATCAGCATAAGCATTTGGGCTGAGACAGGTGAGTTGAGTTTTACCACTGAATCCCAATTTTCTTGTGATTTCATGTATTTTAAAAAATGCACTTTTTCTCATTTAGGTTCGATTCTGGATGAGTGAAGTAACCAGTAACCACTGACCCTTATACCTGAACCACAACCGTTAAATCAAACAGAACTGCACAAGCCTTTCTCTTCAGCTTAAACCATAGATTGGTTCAAATCTGGTGCTCTTTTTCTTAAGTGCTTACGGTGTGACAAAGATGGCGTGACAAAAATGCAAAGTTAAAATTTCCTACCTCTCATGAAAGCCAAAAACAGACGACAGAAAGTATCAAAAAACTTGTACAATAACATGTCTAATACTTTGGGTAAAATGACAATTATCTATATGTGAGTTAAAGGAAACTATTTGGTGTGTGGTTTTTATGCTGCTGAGTCAGATTTTTTTTCCCCACTTTAAACATCAAAAACTAACTACTCTCATTTACCGTGCAGCTTTAACTTTTGGTATAGAAATGCTCCATAATCACTTTAATTTCATACCACACAATTATGTTTCTGCTTTAGAATTTTTGTTGTTGTCGTTGTTGTTTGTTTTCAAAAAAATCGTGTTTGGGTGCTTCTCTCAGCTAGTTCATTATAGCCAAGAAAATGTTAAATTCCTTCTGTGCTCTGTCACTGCAAGCTATTTGTTTTTCATATGGTGCTCCAATCAATAACTTTGGTTGTTGTTGTTGTTGTTGTTGTTTACTCATGGTGCAGGTTTATGTTTTACTCCACTGCTCTCTGATAAGCTATAGAAATCTGACGAGTGGGATAAACCACAATACAGCTTTCAGTGAAACAAAACATTTGAAACTGGTGCTGCATATACTGCCTTGTAATTCCAAATAAAACATTTGACAAAATATATGTGTCATGTTCATTTGTATACATGATATGGCATTGTGGTGTTTGAGCTCAGACAAAGAAAACATCGCTATTTAAATTTATTACTAAATCATTTTTTACATAAATGTTAAAAGCAAAAAATGAATAGGATCTTCTGCAATTACTCTCATGGAAGCGCCTTTATTCGATTGTTTTGTTGTCATACAATTATTAATTTTATAGGAAGTTTAAACTTCACTTAATATCAAGATTTATTTTGACCAAAGTTCACATTTATAAAGGTTTGCTATTGTTTAGCCTATTTATTTATTTACACGTTTGTTTTTAAATGTTTGTAGGTTAAATAGTTTAAACTATATATAATGTGTAACACTTGCAAATTAACAAGAAGTGAATAAATTTATCACAGATAAAGCTATATCTTCACACTCACACACGACGTAACTTTGATTATAAAGCTTATTTGATTAATTAAATTTTAGCTATATATATATATATATATATATATATATATATATATATATATATATATATATATATATATATATATATATATATATATATATATATAGAGAGAGAGAGAGAGAGTTTTAGTTTATAGTTTTATCTGCCATAATACACTAACATAACAATATTGTATCAATTATTTATCATATCGTTTGTTTAAGATTGTAGCGGGACCTTTATTTTGAAATTCATTTATGTAGACAGAAGCTTCCGTTCCGGGTAAGAGGTAACCAACGTGGTGTTCTTGCAGCTCAACGTGTGTGCTATTTCTGAGTGATAAAACATCTGAAAGAGAGTAATAAATAAACAAAAAAAGAAGGTAAGGAAAGATATTGTCATTTTATGTGCATTCTGTTCTTCTTGGATCTTACGTCATAAAGTATGTGCCTCCTAAACCAGTAACGTTAGTTAACCTAACTTAGGTTAAGTACTTCAGAAAGAAATATTTATAGACAAGCCAAAATATGAGGCGCCCATTCGAACTAATAAATGAGCAAATTATAATGTATACACATTTGTAGTTGTTGAAATATGTATGCCCCTCATGTCGTTCAGGATCTCTAGTGAACAGTACTATCGGTGCGATTCAACTATTTGATCAAAATAGAATACTCTTCTCTGATTAAAACAATGTTCTCCTGATGTCTACAGATCTCAGATCAGAGATGGGGGAGTTTAAAGTTCACCGGGTTCGGTTCTTTGACTACATGCCGTCGGGAATCAGAGCCTTGGCTTTCAATCGAGATATTGAAAGGATGGCAGTCGCAAGGATGGACGGTGCAGTGGAAATTTTCCACTGTTCAGACAGATTTTACCAAGAAAAGGTACGTTCCGTTATATTTAATCAAACTGATGCGTATAAAACACCTCTGTCCTAGTATTATTGACCAGAGCTACAATACTAAAATATGTTTTTTAACCAGATTTGCTAAATTACATTTGCTATGTCCACAGATCATCCCTGGCAGAGAGCAGTGCGGGATTGAAGGTCTGTGCTGGTTTGGCGAGCGTCTGTTCAGTGCAGAACTAAGCGGCGAAATAACGGAGTATGACCTGACAAACCAGAAAGTGAAATACACCCTAGATGCGTACGGAGGGCCAATCTGGACCATTACAGCCAATCAACAAAGAACACACTTAGCGGTATGTTTACTATGCGCTCAGTAACAAAAATCAGCCACTATTGATGTGGAAATGTCATTGCGTTAGATGAAATCACCTGAAAAAAAATCTATTTATTTTAAAAGGTAACAATGCCAGTAAACACCTGTAAAAAAAAAAAAAAAAAAAAAAAAAGTATGCATAATTGTAGTGCACAAATCAAATCTGAGAATTACATGTAAAAGAAAAACAACTTGGATATTAGTGAAATAAAATTCCACTTTATGATATCTAAAAAGTACATGACTTACTCCTTATTTATCACTCTTCAAGTTAAACCTTTTCAGTCAGTTTAAATTACATTTCCTTTTACGCATAAGTGCATTCTTCTTAATTATATTCCAGCTGTAAGTTCTACTTAAATGTATGCTAAAGTGTACTTCAGGAAAAGATGCTCAGTTTTCATTATTTGTAGGTCGGTTGTGAAGACGGAACTGTGAAACTGTTTGAGGTGAATGAAGACACGCTACAGTTTGAGAGAAATCTGGATAGGCAAAAAGGTAAGATTGTGGTAATATTCGTAACTTTCAGATGAATGTCATGGTTCAAAAAAATCTGAACATCATTACCTGTTCCATAGGCCGCATCATCTCTCTCTCCTGGCACCCATCAGGCTCCAGAATAGCAGCTGGGATGATGGATATGATCCAGATATTTAACGTAGAGACGGGTAAGCAGCGTCATTCCTCCAGAATGTGTTAATGTTCTCAGTGGTGTGGAATTAGTATGCGATCTAGAACATATGAGCGTTTTCAAAAGTTTACTATGTTTTCTAGGCCACTCTATACACAGGATGCTGCCTGACAAAGGTTTCGGGATATCCCTCACTAAGGAGTGTGTAATTTGGAGTGTGGTTTACCTCTCGGATGGGACGGTCATCAGTGGAGACTCCCTGGGACTGGTCAAATTTTGGGATGATCAGACTGGTACACAAATCAAAAGCCATGAAGTCACAAAATGTGATGTGCTGGCATTAGCAATCTCTGAGGTAAGAAGAATGCTGGGGGTTTGCGAGCAAATGTTACGGTTTCATGTTTGCAACTTTATTCACTTCCGCTCTAAACTTTGGGGTCATTAATATTTTTTTTTTTTTTTTAGGTTTTTGAAAAGTTATACTCACACAGCCTGCATTTATTCGATTCAAAATACTGTAAAATGGTAAACTACTGTACAAAAGATATTCATGGTGTTTTACTTAATGTTCTAATGATTTTTAGACAGGTGCTGGTCATATAATTAGAATATCAAAAATTTCACTAATTCCATTCAAAAAAGGAAACTTGTATATTATATATTCATTAACACACAGAATGATATTTCAATGTTTTTCCTTTTAATTATTATAATTGACAACTAACAGCACTCAATACTTGGGGTTTCTTTTGCCTATATTACTGCAGTAATGCGGCGTGGCATGGAGTCAAGCATTCTGTGGCACTGCTCAGGTGTTATGAGAGCCAAGGTTGCTCCTGCAATGCTTCTGCATTGTTGGGTCTGGCATATTGCATCTTCCTCTTGGTTAAGGTCAGGCAGGTTTGCTGGCCAGTTAAGAACAGTGATACCATGGTCCTTAAACCAAGTGCTGGTAGCTTCGGCACTGTATGCAGGTGCCAATTCCTGTTGGAAGTGAAATCTGCATCTCCATCATTTTTCTGGCATACGGCTGCTTTGACCTTGGATCTCAAAAAACACAGTGGACCAACACCAGCAGATGACTTGACACCCCAAACCATCACTGTTGAAACTTTACACTGGACCTCAAGCAACGTGGATTCTGTGCCTCCCCTCTCTTCCTCCAGACTCTGGGACCCGGATTTCCAAAGGAAATGCAAAATGTACTTTCATCAGAGAACATATCTTTGGACCACTCAGCAACAGTCCAGTCCTTTTTGTCTTTAGCCCAGGCGCTGTCTGTTGTTAAAGAGTGGCTTGACACAAGGAATGCGACAGCTGAAACCCATGCAGTCCACTCTTTGGGAATCTCCCCCATATTTTTTAATGGGTTTTGTTTCACAATCCTCTCCAGGTTGTAGTTGTACCTATTGCTTGCACACTTTTTCTACCACATCTTTTCCTTCACTCTGCTTCTCTATTAAAGTGCTTGGACACAGAGCTCCGCGAACAGCCAGCCTCTTTTAGAATGACCTTTTGTGTCTTGCCCTCCTTGTTCAAGGTGTCAACGGTCGTCTTTTGGACATCTGTCAAGTCAGCAATCTTCCCCATGTTTTTGTAGCCTACAGAACTGGACTGAGAGACCATTTAAAAGGCCTTTGCAGGTGTTCTGAGTTAATTAGCTGATTAGAGCGTGGCACCAGGTGTCCTCCACATCAAACCCTTTTACAATATTCAAATTTTCTGAGATACTGAATTTGGTCAAAATACATTTTGAAGTTGTCAGTTATTATCATCAGAACTAAAAGAAATAAACATTTTAAATCTATCAGTCTGTTATTATAGATTTATTCGAAATCATGTAATAGAATACATGAAAAGTATAAGAAAATTAACTGGTTAACAAATTATTTTTCCCTCTTGAATGGCAGAATGAGGACAGCCTTGTTGCCGGGACGTCAGAAGGAACTGTGGTACAGTTCCAGTTCGTCTCTACCGTTTTTGGAAAGAATGACAAAGAATGGGTCAGAACCAGAACATTTAAGAACCACACACATGACATCAGAGCTGTGGCAGAGATCACGACAGCTGTGGTTTCAGGAGGTGAGCTTATTGTTAGACGATTTAAACGGAGCTGCCTCCGTCACACAAATCTTCATATGACATGTGTCATGTGTTTTTGTTTAAACTAGTTTAAAAGACTATTCTCATCTCAGGTATGGACGCACACCTGGTCGTGAGACCTTTATTAGACAAGTTCGAAGAGAGGTCGGTGGCCTCTGCTTTGAGGAAGATTCACTTTCCACATGTGAGTATTGTGAAATTGTGACTTTCGCATAGACAACATGTTTGTAGTTGGTTCTTAATATGAAGGACTTTTTGTGCATTGCAGAGGAGCCTGGTGTCCTGTGCCAAGAAGTCAGACCTGATGCTTTTCCGGTACCCTGGTCATCTGGAGCTCTGGAGACTGGGAGAGAGTGAAGGAAAAGGTGAGGATGATATTCAGTGTGATCCTTGATATAGAATACTAGTTTAATGTTTGGAAACTCCTAATCATTACAAAATAGTCAAGTAATAAAAATCTATGAAATGGCATGAGTGAAAATAAGGAAATAAAACAGCCATTTAAACATTTTGGTTTAGTACGTTTTGTTGTTGAGAGGAGAAAGAACTTTATTCAGCAAAGAGGCTTTAAATTTATCAAAACTGTTTATAATTATCTTGTAACAATAATAAATATGATACAAACGATTTTTATTTCATTACATGTTAGGTCAAATGTAGCAACAATTATGATACTAAAAAATGTTTCTTAAACATAAAATCAGCAAAATAAAATTCATTCTGAAGGCTTTTATGACATTTTTAAAATATAATTTAACAGATAAATATGACATTTTATTTTAGTAATATTATTTTACATTATTACTTTTTTTATGTAATTTTAGCAAATAAATGCTTCTATACAACATTCCCATACTGAACATTTGTATTTTTGGTCCATGTTTTGTAATGTTTTATAGAACTATTATCAAGCAGAAAAGCATAAGCCTTTTAATAATATATAGATTTTTTTTTATATAATGACAAGCAAGTTTATTCAAGTGTCTTAATAATAATCTAGAGTTGTCTTCAGTACGACATGTCAGAATTTCTTTTGTGTGGTTAACCATTGGTCTTCTGTTGCCAGGCTTGCCAGGAAGCAGTTTATTTGTAAAAAGAAATCCAGAGAAAGTGCTTCATTTAAAAGTGAAGGTACGGTGCCTGTTTGAAAATTGTCATTGTACACACAAAAATGTATTCATATAATATTGCATAATATCTATATCAAAAAATGTATATGTGAAACTTTACGCAGGATGAGGTGAGAGTTGATGCATGAGTTGTGCTGCTGAAATGACTGACGTGTTTATCCGCAGGGTGAGGATCACATCCGCTGCAGTGCCGTGTCTCCCTGTGGAGAATGGATTGCTTACTCCACAGCCAATACTCTACGGCTCTTCAGGCTACACTGCAACAATAATAACATCAACATCACCAAGGTACTGTAGATTTCCACAGAGCTGCACGAAAACACATCACATGGTTTTGATGAGTGCTAAACAAATGTGCAGATTTTCATTCAATTTTGAAGAGTCTGATGACCTCTGAGAAAGGCCCCATGAAAAAAATGTTTTTTCCCCCTCCTCTTCTTTCAGATATCCAAGCTACCAAAGGTTCTCAGCTCAGCCAGTCAGCTTTGCTTCTCTTCAGACTCCTCCCATTTGTTTTCCGCCTCCACACAGTCATCAGTGCACTTAGTTTCTCTCAGCCAATCAGGATGCAAGCTTGTGGGCACCCTTAAACCTAAGTCAGGTGAGGAGACTATAGGGCAGTGGTTCCCAACCTTTTCTTGTTTGAGGCACCCTTGGAAAGCCTTTCAAAAGTTCCCGGCACCCTTATAAGGAAATAGATATTTAAAATCTCCGTAGCTTTTTTATTATTATTTATTTATTTGTTTCATTTCGAGAGTTTGCATGCAACAACACCTTATACCTAGTTTACTAATAGTTTACTAACTAGTTTCTGATAGTTAAGTAGAGAGCGACAAACATAGTTTTAGCTTATCACAAGAATTGCACTTGATCACAAATTTACGTGCACTGAGGACGACTATAGGGTTTGGTACAATATCTTCTGCCTCCTTTGAGTCACCAATCAGTACTGAGGCATGCTGGCCCTGTCCTGTTGTTACAGTTAATCCACAACCCTCACTGAGGAACGGGTGGGGTGGAAAGGATTCTCCGCTAGAAACCTGCGCGGGACAGATTTTTCTATCCCGCTAAATGCTCTTATTTTTTCCGCTCCCGCCCGCAACTTTTGTCCACAGATCCTAAAACATTAAAACTGAGCACAATAACGCTACCTGAACTTCCAGACTTGTGGCTGCTGTAGGCAGTATTTTGTTGCATTTGTCGCAAAAGGGAAGGTGTATACCGTCACATACTATAGAAAAACATTTCCAAATATCGGATTTCCTTTGTTTGGCTTTGTAGTTCTGTATGTTCCTTTCTTTAATAATGAATTAATATCTGTAGCACTAAGCGCTCCACCTGTGTCATGCTCTTCAGACATTTTGCCTCGGTGTGGGTCTATGGTCTTTGTTCCTCGCAAGAACCACGTGAGAATTTACGTTATTTTGAGTTGTTCGTGTTGCTTTCAGCAGATAAATAATATTTTATTTCTTTTTAACTATTTAATTTTAAGATATTTCCATTTTGTGAGTTCCGAAATAATTTCATTCTCCCGGCACACACGAGGACCTTACCGCCGCACCCAAGGCACATATCAAACCTCGTCCCAAGCACTGGGTTGCGTCGGGTCCCAGACCACGCGGACTCCCGCGGGATTGCAGGTCTCTACTCTCCGCTATCTCGGTAGTCCCCTCCCCTCTCCCGCCAACCTTAGTGCAATTTTTTCCCGAAATTTTGGCACCCTCAAAAGATCTCATTAGTGCACGCACAATAACCACTGCTATAGGGTTTGGTGTGGAAATGTTAGTTTTCTAATTTAATATATATATATTTATTTTTTACAGTTAAGATAGAAAATGCCAGTAAAAGCACTTACATAAAAAGTTTTATATTTCAAATAAATGCTCTTCTTTTGAACTTTTATTCACAGATCCTAAAAAATAATTAATAATAATATAATATGAAGCTACACAACTGTTTTAAAAAAAGAGTAGTTATATTAAATAGGAAAAACTGTCTAAAAATCGTTTGTCCTCCTCCAGGTTCCCATCAGGCCATTCACTTATTAGCTGCCAGTGAGGATGGCAAGTGGTTGGCCTCTGCAAACAGTGACCACGAGGTTCACGTCTATAACCTGCAGACACAAAAGGTATATTACCACAATATTTGTATACCGTTATAGAAACATTTAACAGAAGATGGATGGTTAACAACAACTTCATTCTTTTCAGGCTCATTGCACAGTTCCTGTATACAGTTCTGCTGTCACTGCCATGGGCATTCACCCAACAACAAACTGTCTGTTCATGATGTATGCAGATCAACAGGTTATGTCTCCATTTAGTAGTGTAAGGGTAAAGGAGTAGCTTCTTTTGTAGCTCTTGCTCATGTGTTCTTGTTCACCACAGATGTGCGAGTTTTCCATAGATCAGAAACAGTACACGGATTGGAGCAGAACGGTACAGGGGAAGGGCCTTCATAATTTCTGGTTGGAAAGAGACACACCGTGTCTCAATGTGACGTTCAATCCACAAAATCCATCCCATGTCATCCTGCATGATACTTACATGTTCTGCATCATTGACCAAAGCCTGGTGAGACAGTCCGCCATTTTTACTGAATGTCTAAAAACAAATAATCAAAAATGGTTTAATTATTCTTGATATTGTTATTTGGTTTGACATGGTTAAGAGACAAATATTTGTAGCGTTGATTTTATGTAATTAATTAATGTGTTTATTTTATGTTTGTTCCCTTTTAGCCATTGCCTAGTGATAAAGCTCCATTAATCAATCAGCTGACTCTGAAGAGCCTCCCAGAGGAGCAGAGGAAATCTCACAGCCATGCTTTTAAAATCTGCAAGACTTTTAAGGTATGCGTGAGCCATATACACATTTTTCTTTTTCTAAAATGTTGGATAAAAGGTTTAATGTATTTAATGTGTTTTTTTAGGATATCCTGTGTGTCGAACTGATGTCAGATCAGTCTCTGGTGGTGGTTGAACGGCCTCTAGAGGATGTCGCCACTCAGTTGCCTGCACCCATCAAACAAAAGAAATTTGCCACATAAGCATAAACCTCTCCATCTGTATGTGTGTGGTTTTTTTGTTGTGTTTTTTTGTTTTTGTTTGTTTTTTATCAAGAGACTGCAAATTGTTCCCTGTTGCACCCAATGTAAAAACTGCTGTGACAGTATTAAAAGAAATATTTACTGTACCTACTGTGTTGGTCTTTTGTCCAGAAAAGTTGTTTGCAATCTTTAGGTATGTTTGTATTGTTAACAATAAAAGTTTTCAGTAACTAAAATAAAGCAGGAATACTGTAAATATTATGTAGAGAAAAAAAAAACTTGAGCTGGACTTTTATTAGAAATATTGAATTTGCAACTAACCAAAAGTTTAAGATGAAGTAATAAAACTACTTCTAAAAACAGTTATATAGAAATACTGAAAAAGCCTCTGAAACTGACAAAAGTACATGGGAAAAAATGCATAAACTAAAATAAAAAAGCAAAATCTATATTATTATTATTATGGCAGAGCTGAATTATTACCCTATAATGTAAAGCATTTAAAGATTCAGCTGCAGGAAAAATAACAAAAATACACATAAACAATATAACTTGTATCTATTTCTGTTGCAGATATTTAATACATATATAGGCACATTTTTGGAAAATTTTAGCTAAGTCTGTTTTCTAAATATTTGCTTTATTGTTATATGTATTATATCTCACAATTAATGTCTGTGATTTTCATTAATTGAAGAAAAATTTTACTGTTCACACAGTCAAGTGTAAGGTTCAGATTGTCTAATTTTCTTTGTTAATTTAAACGCATGCCAGTTAAAAGCTGAGTTAATCTCCTTTTATTTTGAAAGCGCAGTAATTACGTCACTCGCGGGTTGCTGCGGGTCGTCGACGGACTCGCGCGATTGTTTTGGCAGGATGGCCGCTCCTGTCAGTGACGGCAGTCAGAGACCGCTGCAGAATGCCATGAGACTTGTAAAAGTGGCCATTCAGCTGGATACCGGCAACAGACACGAGGTACAGATGTTTAAATCTTTAAACCTGCCCTGTTTAGTCCAGATATGGTCATGTTTAGCCAATGAGTGCGCGCGAGAGTGACGTCATTTATCAGCGTAAACATTGATCGAAGCCGACGATCATGAGAACCCCAATGATTTTCCCCAAAAGATCCAGTCGATTGCGTCCAAAATGTGAACTTTATTCAGTGAAGGTCCTGATAAAATCTTCGGATGAAATCATATTAACTGTCATATGGAGTGTTTAACGTTATCTTTTGATGTCTGCTGAACGTTATTAACGTTACCTGTTTCCTAATCGTCTGGCATTAGAGAGTGTGTTTGAAGATTCATCAGGGTTCATTTGAGTTGTGGACATTTAAAAAATCATGTTGTGCCATATTTTTGTGGATCGTTGTTGTGGCAGTGCTACAAATGTTGCAGAACACATCCAATGCCAGCGTTATAATTATTTGTTTCCTTTTATAGGAGGCATACTGTGAATATTTGAGAAGTATCAACTACATCTCTCATGCTCTGCTTGAAGATGCCACATCTAAACGTAAGTTAGTCGCACATAATCAAGAAACTTCTATTCATATGGGAAGTGTGCTTTCAGGCTTAAATGGTTATTTCACAATGCATTTAATTTCCTCTATCTTAGTCATTGTCATGCGGTGTAAACTGGCTTCCTATTTTGAGAGAGAACTTTTAATACACTGCATGTGCTAATGTGTCATAAATTTGCGTGCTTCATCATGCGATCGAAGTGGATTTAATTGACAAGACGCGCAGGCTGCAAATGTATGAACATCTGTAGATTGCATTAAGTGAGCCCAATTAAGATAAAGCTAGATATCACCTTTGTTCTACTTGAGTTAAGTTTGCCTGCTGGATTAGAAAGTAACCTAACTAGCTTTAAAGTGTTGTTTTTATGGACTGAATGTGACGCATGACTCTCATGCACTTCTTGCAGAGGAGGTAGAGATGGAGTCGGTGGAACTGGAGAAGATGGTGAAACTTGTTGAGCAATGTTTAGAGAGGGTTAAATCATGCATCATAAGAAAGAAAGAATCCTCAACACCTATCTCCTCCACTCCTCTACCCACCTGTCCGGCTATTAATGCGACAAATCATCCCAAAACAACAGGTGAGCCTTTTTGTTTATTTAGTTTTCTCGATCAGGGAGTTTATGAAGCTACTGTTTGAAATATATCAAACATACAGACATTATTTTAACATATATTCATGCACTACCATTCAAATGTTTCCAATAATTAAGATGTTGTAATGGTTTGAATAAAGTCGTTTATTCAATCAAAATTCAGTAAAAAAAAATAGTAATACTGTGAAATTCTATTACAATTTAAAATAGTTTTTAAACTGTAGTTTATTCTTGTAATGACACAGTAGAATTTAAAGTAGTCATTACAGCTTAAATGCCTAAAACCATAGTATTTTTTTTCATGATTCTTTTTATAAACAGCATTTATTTGAAATATACATTTTGTAACATTTAAAATCTCTTACTGTCAATTTTGAACAATGTAAAGCATCCCTACATGACAAAAATGATTGGTTATTAAACGTTTAACGGTATTCCATTTCATTTTACACAACACTCCTTTTTGTGTAGATAAACTTAATGCAGCTGCATTGGTTTCTGAGAGCCAAAGTAAAGAGCAGCCCTCCAGACATCGCAGAGTCCTCTCTGAGGGAGGGGAGACGGACTCCCCCTTCCTGCCACCTGAAGTCTTCCAGAAGCTTCAGTCAATGGAATCACAAGACAACCGAAAGTAAGCCAGTGCAGCCATTGAGAGTTTCATAACTGCTGTATGCAGAACATGGGGGAACCTACATAATGATGAGTACAGAGTCTCGATATGCATTGATCATTCACATCTGGTTTTCAAAGATATAGTATGACGTAGAAGATAACAAACAAAAACAAGTTTAAATAACACTGAAAGCTATACATTACTATTATGTAATTCAAAGGCTAGTTTTTGAAAAAATTACGTCTTACCATCTCGGAGCCCTCCATTAAATAAAAGTGAATTGTGAATTCACTTTAACTTTCTCCATAATGAATGTCCCCGTTTTATTCAGTTACAGTCTCCAAGAACAGTATGTTTTGTTCAACCGGAGACAGAGCAGCTTTGTATATGATGGTATATTTTTAACATTTAATTAAAATTATTAAGAAAGCAAAAAGCAATAATGTTAGCACGTTTGGATGATCTGGGTGATGCCTGCAATCCAAAACAGCCTTTACTTAAAATTATTTCAAATGATGTATTATGTCGTTGCTGCTCTCTGGAATCTTTACTGTTTGGTTTCTCATCACTGTATATATTTTTTTTAAGCGACGGTTCACATGACACCCCACGTTTCACACGATTAGTAGCGTGCACTTGCACTGACCGCTGACCCCGATAATTGATCTTTCAAAGCTATCAGTTTTGTGATAGAGAACAAATCTATTCTGCCTCCATATGAAAGAAGTTAATAAGACATCATGCTATTCTAGTTTAACTGTCCCTAATGCACAGTATGTACACAATAAAAATGATTGTGTGTATGTGTGACAGGGAATTAACGCCTATTGAAGAAGCCTCGCGTCTCAACCAGAAACTTAAGGCTAATTATGAGGCTCGGCTGGCAAGACTTACGCCTGGTCAGGCCACACAAAAAACCTCATTGGTAAGTCTGGGGGGCGGAAAAATCATTCATGGGTTTTTTCTTCTTCTTTTCTTTCATTTGTAAACATTATTTAAAAAATTGTATTTTACAAGAAAAAAGAAAGAAAATTAATAAGAAAGAGAAAAAAATAAAATAGATGTAGAAAGACAATAAAATATTTCCGTTTGTGATTACTTCCAGCTTTATTAATGTGTATAAAATTCTATATGTGTGCGTGGAAAATCCGTGAACAATGAACTTATTCTTTGACCCATATTCAGACGTTCGCGCACATGATGTGGAACCGTGCGTCGCGCATGCGTAGAACACACCTGACGCCACACCTCCTGGTTTTAAATGGCTTTTGCGCGATTCACTAAACTCACATGTCTTGAGTGCCGCGACCGCCGCGACGCTGCTGTGGTTTTGGGAGCCGGTCAGGGTCTCAGAGCGATAGATTGGCTGCGCGCAGACATATTTAAACATTTAAGGTCGCTGTCGCAAAACTGTCGTAGTTTTAACGAGCTATATCGCGTGTACTTGTACGGTAAGTTCTTTCGTGTGCGTTTTGGTGGCGGGTCAAACTTAATGTTGTTCGGCGGGACACAAACAGTGTGTGCTGTACAGTTTTCAAGAATGATCCGAAGACGCAGAGAAACGCCAATGGATATCCGTTTGTACTGGAAAAAAATCAAGACGTTCTGGAAGGTTCGGTTTGATACATTATTTTACGTTTTGTTATGTTATATTTGATTAGATTGCTAATTTAATCTATAGATAACTGGTGATTTTTGAAGGAATGTTTAAATGTACGTGCCGTGCTATGTGTGTGAAAGTGTTTACAGCGAATCTGAAAATCCATTGCATAAAGATATATGAAAATATTCAACATTTGAAAGTGATAATATCATGCTGTGACATTGCCCGTCTATTCTGCTTTATATTAATTGATTCACTGCTTTTTGAATTTTTGTCTTTTAGTTAATTGTTTTTTACTTTTAGCCCAGGCTTTTAGGTTTTACATTGTTTGACTATTTTAAATTCAGGCAAAAGCGTGCTTTACAAATTGTGAACTGTGGCCAGTCAAAGTAATTTACTTTTGTGATTGGAAATGGTAAATTAATTTAAAAAATAAAGTAAAATAAATACAAATATGTGCTGTCAGTAAGTTTAAATGCAGTATGCATTATGTAACGTTCTTTTTTTTTTTTTTTTTTTTCGTCTTCTTCCATTAGGTATATTAAAGTTTGAAGCTGAAATAAAGACTTGTGTAACAGTGGTCTTTTTCTTATTACAGACTCTTTCACTTCAGAGGCAGATGATGGAGAATCTTATAATCGCCAAAGCCAGACAAGATGCAGTATCCTTAACGGTTTCTTGAGCTGTGGCTCGTGATTCAGATTTGAAACCTAAATGCATCGCATTATGATTCCGTTAATAAATAATCGGCCCATAATTTGATGGATGTCAAACGTAGCCATTGAGAAAATTTTAGTTGCCATAATTGGATTGTTCTTGCAATTGTATCTGTTACATCTGTTTTCTTTCCATCAATAATTTCTGTCAATTGCTTATGCTGTTGTAGAGGTTATTACATAAGATTATCAAAGGGTTTTGTTGTCTATTTTAAGTTCATCAATGTTTGACCTTTGATATGCCTGTGTCAAGAGTGTCTGGGAAGAAATGTTTAATGTTGGAAGGTCAGCACGTCTGTGACCCGTTTCCGTGACCTCTTTCTCTGCAAACCAGAGGTTTCTATTGTTCAAACTCTCCATGCTTCTTTTCAAGATTATTTTAAGTTTTATTAAATCGCATTATTTGAATTTGGATTATTTAATGTAGTTTAATTGAAATCTGATAAATGTACTATTTCAAGGACTTCCTAAAAGCTTTAAGTGAAGCTCTTTGTAATGTGGACATGTGAAAAACCAAACGTTAAGCGACCGTTTAATCATTCTGCCGTGTGCAAGGTTTTTTCTTCCGCTGAAAGCTTTTTCTGAGTGTGGTTATTTATCAAACGTTTGGGAGTTTTCCTGAGCTCATGCAGCTTCAAAGAAAAATGGAGGAAAGGAGACTCAGGTTGCAGGAAGAAGCAAACAGGTGAGACCCATGTAAAGTTGTTTCTTTGAAACAGGAAAAACTCATAATACAATGTTGAATGTTATGCATAATATAATACCTTGTAATAGTAAAGGAATTGTGCAAAAACATTGCAAGTTGCATAATGCACAACATTTATTTATTTTAATTTGGGCTCATGTATTTGTTTTTGCAGGAGGTTTGCGACCTGTGGGACCATGACACCTGAGGAACAAGAGCAGCGAGTTCTGTATGCAAGTGTGCTTGAATATGAGCAAGATCATGTAAGCTTATGTATATTGTGGCTTTTTAAACAATATCTTTTGATGTTTTTGCAACTGCAAATTTAACCAGTAAACCTGCAATATTGTTCAAAAGTTTAGGATTGATAAGATTTGTATGCAAGATTTATTTATTTATTTATTTATTTTTTATCCTTAGGAAGAAGTGTCATGCTCAGCAAGGCTGCAATCATTTATACTCCAAAAAATAAATAAAAATAATGCTATACAATATATGTACAATCTTAAGATTACTTCTTGAACTTTTTTTTTTTCTTTTTTTTTCTCGCCATGGCAAAGCTAAAGCTGAATTTCTTCAGTTTCACATGACCCTTTAGGAATATTTTTAACATGCTAATTTGATGCTTAAGAAACACATTTTTTTCCCCTTTTAATCATTTTAAACTTTTTTTTTTTTTTCAAAGATTTTCTGATGAATAGAACAACATTTATTTAAAACGGAAATCATTTGTAACACTAAATATCCTTACTGTCACTTTTAGTGTTTATGCACTAATAAGAAGTTATGCATTTAATTGTAGGAATGGCCAAAAATCTGGAAAGCTAATCTGAAAAAGAATCCAAATGATCCTGTGCTGGTTTCAGGTCTTCTTTCGTGTCTTCTCAGGTAGGTTCATGCTGTCAGATCATCTGTAAGCATGAAGTATTTCTTTTGTATCTCATGTCATTTGGTTCATTTCTTTTCCAATCCCAGCTATCCAGACCATCCGGTCATGAAGTTGCTGAAGAGGCTTCAGTATCGGGTGTATAACAGACTGTATCCTATAGTGAGCCAGTGCATTCCTCTGAGCACAGCGTTCGGTCACTCGCTGCCCTTAAAACCCTCCCGCAGCGCCCAAAGCCTGTTCCTGTCCGACAGTTTTGTGTCTCCGCAGCAGCAGCAGAGCCCGCTCAAATCCGCAATGACACACAGCTTATCTGATGCCTCCATCTCCCTGTCTCCATCCCACGACCTCAACGCCAACGACACAAAGTCTGAGACAGACCCGGATGAGCCCTCAACTCTGGTCTCCACAGATAGGGAGAACTCTTTTGAGGATCTAGAGAAGTTTCTTACTCAGCTGGACTGGGTTCCTTCTCACAGTGGTGATGATACGGACTCTGATGTGACTTTTGACACAACACACATGGACCTAGAGTCTCATATTACTAATCTTGAGGAGCGTGCTTTGAAGGAACATTTGAAGGCCATCGTCAAAGACATCCACAATGCTATCGGTAAGTGAGTGTTTGTTCTTGTTGGACAAATCTAGATTCTCGACTGAGTTCCGCATTTTTAGAAATCCCCTGTAATAGCCAGTGGGATCTGTATGGTTGTATCATGTGCTCACACTAAATCGGGGTGTGACCAATGCTTGAGCATCATAACCCACCCTAAATGTGTTTGTTAAATAGGTTCTTTTGACATGAACTAGCTGGCTGATTGTCTGTGGTAAATGGATTTATCTTTGTGTGAAACAGATCGCCTGCTGTCTCTGTGTCTTCTCTCTTTTGAATGTCTCAACACTGCAAATTCTAAGGACCAATGCGTGGCAAGTATAGAGGAAGTCTTCTTCACCCCTATTTGGCGCCCTCTTTTGGCACTTTTTAGGCAAGTCACCAAATAATTGCTGGATGTTTGATTTAATTTTTTTTGGCTTGTTTTTGAAAAGTCTCACCAAATATGACTGACTTGATTAAATACAGTAATACTGTAAGTTCCTATAACAACTTAAAAATGTTAATAAAAATTTTAATTTCAAACTTACATACTAGTCATTTAAATGAATTAGGTTAATCCCCTGTTGCACAGATTTGGAATTAAATTTAAATCCATCCTTTCTTTAATAAGAATTATTTTCTATCTTATTTAATGACTAGTGTCTGTGTGTGTGTACATATAAACAATTAGGTTAATCCTGTTATGGATTTAAAGGCTTTTTTTTCCCCCTCCAATTTTACTTGCATAAATATAATTTTAAATAAGTAATATGTTCATCTATATATTTTCTCCCCTTATTAAAAATAGAATATTCAAATTACTACTTAGAATGGCAGAGATGGCTGAGTCATGTTGAATTATTATATGGATAGACACTGAGCAGTAGATGGCACTATTAATCTACAATTCAGTAGTCTCAACTTGTCAATTTGTCGTATGCAGTATTTTCTTAGAGCGTGGCTGAAAATAAAATCTTCCCTTACAGCTGCTCACAAAAAAACTTTGACATTGCATTTTCTTACATGCTGTATGATTTAACATATACTTTTTTTTTTTTTGGGAATGCTTTAGGAAGGTGCATCAAGAACGGGAGCTGGCTATTGAGAGCAGCATGCGTCTTCATTGTAATGTTTCACCTGGTGATGTTGGTGTTCCATCTAAATTGTTCCCAAAAGACACCGCTCTGCTGCATGGTTCCTATCCATATGAGTCAGCCGTGCAGGAGCTGAAGCTTCTGTGTAGAGACTATTGTCCTCAGAAGAAATTGGAGTGTATTGGTAAGATCATAAATTTAAACCACAAAGTGTGTGTGTATGCATCTGGTTTTTGAAACCATGTGTACTCAAACTGTTGCAAATGAAACTGCAAGTCAGCACAATTTCCATTGAAATTAGTGAGACTAAATATCTTACCAGTGCTGATGTTGTGCTCTCCCTTACTGTTTTTGATCTAGAAATTAGCTGGTTAATAATAAAATGGAGTGAATATCTGTCTTCATTACAACTTGTCATAATTTAACTATAATTTGAGCAAGCCGAAAATTATAAATGCATGTAACTTCTTCATAAAATATTGCTTTTATAATCTTCATAACACAAATTAAGGTACTTTTGATTAAATCAGAGAGCTTTTTGATTTTTTGGACAGCGATGAGTTGACCGAATTAATGTATTACATGAACTGCCTTTTAAGAATGCTAATCAATTCTAATGTGTACCCTTAGTTTAAACATACACCTCTTTTGTTTTGTTTTTTCCATTGTATTTATTTTTCATTGCAGTGAGAACTCTACGAATCATCTGTGGATGTGCTGAAGAGTACCGCCTCCTGCAAGAAAACGATCCTCCACCCAAATCAGCAGCAATGTGAGTATGCACAAGTGTTATAAAAACGGTTACGATTCTGTGAAACTCCATTATTTTTATTTCTGTTCTTTCAAAAAAAAAGTACAACGAGTCACGAAGGGACTTTTTGTTGGAGTTCAGAGTCCTGAGAGCAATCTCCTGCTTGTCTGCTGGCCTTGTGTCAGACTTCATCAGGCCTCACAGAGGCCAAAGCTCAGCAGGGGTTCTGTCTTGACCCTCTGGCCCCCGCGGGGCACTCAGAGCTGACTTCCTCTCTTAAGTGGGTCGCCCTGTCTGGAGCAGACTTTGGCCTTGATGCACTTTTGAGAGAGGGTCTGAGCGTAGAACTGCTTAGCTCAAGTCAAATTGATCCAGTCGTACTAACCAAAAGTGACCCTTGTCTGTTGCAGATTTGTGGCTCCGCTTATGTTCTGGTTCATGAGATCTTGCACAGCTTTTCGACAGCTCGTAAAACTCCTGAATTCTGGTTTTACAGCATGAATAGGTGTGTTTCACCAGAGTAGAATCCCGATGACACACATTTTCTTAAATACGTGGGTTTATTCAGGTTTATCAGAGTGAATGTTCTTGGCTCAGATTGCTTGTGGTAATTCTCCCACAGACCTCAGCGTGTGCTGCGCTCTTTTGAGAAAACATCTTAAATATCCTCCCGTCTCGGCTGCGATCTTGACGGTTAAAGTGTGAGCTCACGCTAGTATCTGCGCTGGGCCGTTCGGATGTCCGTAACCCTTTGGCCCTGCCACACCCATCAAAACAAGCTGCCTGTTCATCTTTTCTGTCTTGATTTCGTGCTTCATTCTAGGAAGGGTAGGTAGAAGGGTAGAATGAACACTTGCGTCATATCTACATGTCTCTTTGCATCACGGTTTGCAGAGCGGTGGCTCGCTGGTGACGCACATGCTCGGCGGTTTGGTGCCCCATGACTGATGTAGATGCTTGTTGTTACAGCGCTGTCTTGCAACACTTGTACAATGACTCGCAAAATAGTTTTTCTCCTTCAGAAAAAAGCCAATGTGAAATGTGTAGAAATCTATCAGCTGGTGCAGATTGTTATACCATTTAAATTATTCATTTAATAATATATCCGCGGTGACGTAATTTTAAAAATCATGGGCAAAGTAGGCTGCGTTGGAAGCAGAAGCTTCCAGTGCAGACAGTATTGTCACTGATTTTGCCTTTTTTGAACCAATAATAGACAAACGTAGGTCTGTTCAGTTATAGCAAAAATCACATTTACATATCTTTTATCCGAAGCAGCTTACAAATGAGGACGACAAAAGAAGTCAAAACCAACAAAAGAGCAATAAAATCTAAATACAGGTTTCAGTTAGTCTTAGTAAAATAACAATAGAATGGTTCACGTTTTCTTTAAAATTACTTTTTTTACGTTTAAATTTAATTTGCGTTTTAATATTTTACATTTTGTTAATAATTGAATTTATTGACCTATAAGTATAATCTAAAATCTTGCACTTTTTATTTATTTTTTTATTTTTTGGAACACTGTATTATATAATTATGATTTTGCAATTAGATGATTTGGTCATGCTGCCCATCCCTAATTTCCGTATGTTTGTTTATTCTTACCAGAACAATGTACTGCTGCTTTCCAAATCCAACGGTTTTGGTTCGTTAGCATTATTTGGGTGTTTTCAATCCCGCGCTTGAACTTTGGTTTAAAAATGATTATGCCATAAAGGCATCAGCGATCCGAAAGGAAATGTGTCACTGTGAGACTTGTCCCGATTTTGCCCTGGTAGCACAGCCAAGGCGCATTCTGCCTTTGTTTTGCTTTTAAGTTTGTGTTTGGTTGTGAGGGAGAATGAATGTCCTCATGCATGCATGAACATGAACAATTTAGCCATTCTCACCCTTTTTTTTCTTTTTTTTTTTTTTTTTTTCTTTCTTTCGGTTGTTCTGTTCCATTGTCTCTCCTCTTTCTCACTCGCTCACTTTCTTCTCCTCCTTTCTGGAGTACGTTCACTCGTACTTTATATTGCTGTTTCCTTCTGCACAGCAGTCATTTCCTCTGTCCATCTTTGTATTATTCTTTTGTCTTTTCTCTAGAGGGGGCATATTGGTCCATAATAAATTTTTTTTGTTTTGTTTTTTACAATGCTTATGCATTTGCTCATTTTATTCCTGCAATAGATTTCATTACTCTAATCATTGTTCAAGTTCACATTGTTAAAGTCTGTCAATTTTGTCCTCGGTTTAAAAAAAAAAAAAAAAACAAAAAAACTCTTCAACATATGCTCAGATTTGGCCATAATTTGACAAACAGGCTTGAACAAGCTAACTGACACGTCATCCCAGCATGCCTTGTATGAGCGTTATTTTGATAGCAGCAGAAACGGTGTTGGAACAGAGATGATGAAGGTATGCACCACTATTCTCAACTGTATGAAACATATCAGGTGTCCTGCAGTCCGGCAGGAAAGGGGATACCCAGCTATTTTCTCACGCAAACATCCCTCTAACTCCCGAATCATGGGGTATCTGTTCTTCATGAGATTATCTTATCTTGACAATGAATTTTAAATATCTTTGTTTGTTTGCATTCCGTTTTTTGTTTTTACAATATTGTTTCTTTTTTTTTTTTTCCTCAGAGGTGCCGATGACCTGTTGCCCATCCTGGCGTTTGTGGCTTTACGCAGTGAAACGCCTCAGCTGGTGTCTGAATGTGCCGCATTGGAAGAGTTCATTCACGAGGGGTGCGTCTTTAATATGAAGAGCTGTGTAATATTTCTGTTCTCTGCAAATATGAACTGATAATGAGTCATGGGAAGTTGTGTAGAATAATTGGAGGAGGCCCACACTTTTCTGTGCTTTATAGTGCATGTGTCTCCATCAGGTAATGTCTTGTGACGTTCTTTTGTAAAGTCAGTCAATCTCTTTACATTTAGACGTTGGAGAGACTTTTAAAAGAAATCACTTTATGCTCATAAAGATTAATTATTTGATATATTGCTATTTAAAAGTGCCTTTTGTACTATATAATTAATAGGTTATTTAATCCTGAGATGGCAAATCTAAATTTTCAGCATGCTGACTTGAAATTCAAGAAACATTACTTATAAATGTTGTGCTGCTTATGATATTTTTCAGTGGTAGTATATCCAGTTCTTAGCTTTAGACTTGATAAATAAGTCAGATAAATAAGCAAACACAAAAATTGTAAATGATAGTCCAGTTGTTATCTATATGGCTGTGAGTTAAATGTTATTGTTATAATCTACATTTTCAGCCTTGCTAAATATTATGCAATAGAAAATGTCACGTTTTAGACAGCCCGTAAAACCAATTGACAGTCTGTCAAATTTTTGGCATCAGTCATTGAAAATGTTGGGGTAGATGATGCTGTTTGGAAATTTGGTCATGTATCAAGTATCGACAGAACACGACCTCACTTGTTTCCAATAATCGAAATGTCATCTATTTCACTGTCAGATTCTGCACATAAATATGTCAGCTAGAAAAATACCCTCCAGTCTATTCATGTTGGAATAAACCCATAAGCAAGTATTACAGTTCTTATTAGGGAGTTCAACCTTGATGCCATCATTCGTGTTTGTTTATTTGTTTTCGAGCAGAGGATATCACAACAGCGAGATCTCTGTTCGTTTAGGTGACCGCTTGACCTGTTTCCTGAGCAGCGTTATGGGTATTCATGTCACCCCTCCTGCGCCGTACTCTTGCGTGTCTACTCAGACCACAGCCCTGAGCTCTGTTTATCAGTATAAAACTGGACATTTTTACAGGCTGGTTAGATTGGCTCTTAAAAAGGAATGTTGGGGATATTCTGGTTTGGGTTTTTCTCTCCCTATAAAAATACAAATAAAATCTCTTTAGATGTTTGTTCTGCTCGGTGGCTTGGAACTGAGGGTGGAACTCTGCAGCGTGTGAGGAAAGTTGTGATAGGAAGTGTGCTGATTCTCAGGCACCGTTAACAGGTTTCCTTTTCATTTGAACTATATGCATGTCTTGGACTGATTTAAAGGGATTTTTGATTATTCGACTCATTCTAATTTAACTTATGTTTGCCACTGAACACAGAGGTGTCAAACCTCTCGGTGGCAGTGTTCAAAAAAAGAATCTGAGATTTAGAAGTTCTTCAACAGAAAGTTAGCGTTTCATCACTTGCTCACCAATGGATCCTCTGCAGTGAATTGGTGCCATCAGAATGAGTTTCAAAACACAATCCAGAGGTGAAACTCATGTCTCCAGTCAATTAATCAATGTCTTGTGAAGTGAAAAGCTGCGTATTCAAGACATTTTCCACTTCAAACCATTGCTGCTGGCTGTAATATGACTCCTTTATCTATGATGCTGCTTTTTCCAGTGAAAAAGTTCTCATCCGAAGAAGGAGAGAAATATCACATTGAGCGTGCAGCAGAAACAACGGTTTTAAAGTGTACGATTCTTTAATAAATCATGCTTTTTCCATCACTGCACTGGGGAGCAGGTTATGTAATTAATTTCTCCAAATCTGTTCTGAAAAGGAAACAAACAAAATCCATGTCTTAGATTTGCTTGAGCGTGAGTACATTTTAGGTAATCTATTGAAATAATTTGTTCAAAATTGAGCATTTTACTGATGATCTGTACTTCAAGCAGATCTCAAAGTCAAATATGGCTTTATGGCACGGGTTTAAAATGACTTGAGGGTGCAAAATGATGATTTTTATATTTGAGTGAACTTTAAATGAACTGAAAGACCTGTCTCATACCGTCTTTTGGTTTCTCTCTTACTTTTTCTTCTCTCATCACATTCCCTAACATGTTAGACACTGGCTCTTGGCTTCAGCTTGATCTCGTGTCTTAGTCTCATTAGCAGATGGGTTCACTTGAAGTTGACCCTCAGTGGAAGAGATCTTGTTTTCCCTTGTGAGCAGAAGCGCTAATGAAGTGTTTATGTCTACAGGTATCTGATCGGAGAGGAAGGGTACTGCCTGACGTCAATGCAGAGTGCGCTGACCTACGTTGAGTCATTGCTCTTGGGTGGGGCTCCACCCCCCGCTGCCAAACCCACCTGACGTAGGTAAAGCCTATCATATCATTTCAAGTTTATCCTCTGCTACACACCGATGCAGGTCAGCTACCTACATGCACGCATTGATTACCATCCTGATTCATAATTAGTTTGAAAACATGCTTTCTATCTATTTCAACGACTGTTCTTTTGAACTGTAACTATCACTTTTTAATTATAAATATTTTATCAAAGCACTGAACAGTATCAAATAGGAGAATAGTGAAAACGACAAAATTATTCACTGTTTTTTTACAAAGATATTTAGGAGTTGTTTTTTTGTTAGTTTGTTGGATTAATTTCTGATTTAGTATTAATGTAAATTTAATTTCTAAGGTGATGTGACACAGAATAAAAATCATACAATATTTTAAAAACAATTGAATATCCAATTTTAATTACTAGGCAACTTTTTTTTTTTTTTTTTTTTTTTTTTTTCCAGAAACTATTTTAATGGGCATTTTCAAAAATAATTCTGAGACTATTTTAAAATTGATGTCATGCACTAATCTGAAAGAATCTATATAATTGTTTTTATTTTTTGTTCTTGTTAATTTTATTACATGTATGTTTTTGTATAGTTGTAGTCATGTCATTTAAAACGACTATATAACAGTTTGGTTTGAAAATTATATATGACTGAATTGTAAAATTGAAATGTCTCCTCTTGCCATGAATATAGTCACTGTTGCAGGCGTTCAATCCGTAAATCATGTGACACTGAAGTGCAGTAAAGGCTGCTAAAAATAATTCCGGATTAATTGGAATTTAAAAATGTAGTGTGAAAAAGCTATTTTTAATAATAACAATATATACATTTTATAAAAACACTTTATAATATTGTATTTGCTCATGCAGACTTAGTGAGCATAAAAATGTTTCAAAAAAACATACAAATCTTACTGACCCCATTTTTTTTATTATTATTTCTGAAAAGGTTAAACTAACTCTCAGGCAATGTTATTCTGTCTCATCAGAACACCGTGTGACACAGTTCTCCCATTTTATCCAAACGTTTAACTTTGCAGAGCGAAGTGTAAAGCTGTCACTAACACTACGGCGTCCCATGTTGAAATGCGTTCCTCTTTCGTCATCCATCACTGAACAGCTTAACTGAAACAAATAGAATGGGAGGGGCTGGGCAGAACCCCTGGACCAGAGCCAGACGTGTTGCTCTTACCTTGATGGATAAATTACACTGACCTTGCCGAACTTTGAACTTCTCTTCTTAAAGTGAAATGTTGCTGTTTGTTTTTGCCCACCGGGTGAAGTTTCTATTTAAGGCTGCATTACTGAAATAATAATAATAGTCTACGGTGGCTCAAGTTCTAATTAGATTACCCAATGGAGACTGTTAAACATGCCAAAATGTCAAACAAACTTCTAGCCTCTGCCAGAGTGATGCAGAACACTTTCGTTCGCTTCGGCTTCTCTAGCAGTCTCTTCTCTTAAAGTAGCTGGCTGGCTTGCATGGTTCTTGTTCATCCAGTTTAATTGGAGCCGTTTGTGTTTTGGTTCTAGGTGCCTCAGCCGACGGAAAGATCTCATCGTGTTTGACAGTCCTCAGGAGTTGGTGAATCTCCTCTGCTCAGACTGTTCAAGTCCCAAATCAGGCCAGACTTCAGTTCTGTTCAAATCTTCTTCACCTACTGCTTTTGAAGGGACTGGAGAAGGTTATTCAGTGTTTTTGGGAGCTACAGGACGGGTTCTGAATATGGGATCTGAATGTGGTTAGAAGACCAGTATTGTAGCCAAAGCAAAAAAAATGTTGAGACTGAATGGGATGAGCCAGATGTTAGGAAAGGGTTTGTGGAAAGGTTAGTTAAAATGTAATTTTATATATATATATGCGCAAATGTGATTGCGCCTATTCTAATCCCATTGATATATTTTTTTTTTTTTTTTTTTTTTTTTTTTTGGTCAAAATATATTTCTCAGAGTTTTATCAATGGAGATGAAAGACTAAAGCACTACTAGCATTTGACCTCATGTAACACCCTATTTATTAAACAATATAAAAAGAGACACTAATGGAGTTTTGTGTTATTTTAGCGTTTTAGCCATTTTGAGCTTGTTGTACTGGTTCGGACATAATGGAGAAAAATTGTCAAAACAAGTTATACATTTATATGCCGAGCTGTGCATTTCTTATAAAAGTAAATATACCACTTGGCAAACAGGCATCGTTGTTAAGCAGTATAGGTTTTATCTACTTCGTTTTAAATATCTTAATTACTTAATTGCTTTTCACTCTAATAGTCAAAGTGTAAAAATCAATGTGAGGGGGGGGAAAAAAGTGAGAAGCATTAATGCTGCTAAACCATTTGTCTTCAGTTACTGGGATTTGAGGAGACTGAATAGAAAATAGGCATAATAAAATAATTTGTATGAGCAAATGCATTTAAAATAAATATATAATATTTATGTTTTGTCTGAGCAGAATGTGTGTTTGTTGCTCAATCTGTAATGTGAATGTAGCCTAAATCTCTTTGAGAGACAGTGGTCGTGTGTGTGTCTCTTGTTTTTTTTTTTTTTTTTTTTCAATTCCTTCCCAAGTTCTTCATACCCAGTCATTAGGATTGTATAATGCACACGGGCATGGTTTGAACTGCATGAGATGTGAATTTTCTAACAATAAAGACATATTGTAACCCTTTTGGGGTGTTTTTTTTTTTTTTTTATTCTTCCATGCTTTTCAGGACCTTTTTAATCGATTAGTTAAAATTCGCAGGCCAAGGAAATTGCTGGGAGAAGCGATTGCTCAGCGGGAGGCTGTGTTTCCTGATGGGCAGATGGCTGGATTGTTCCGAAAGTTTCCGGGCCGAAGGAGAAAACATGCCACTCTGAATCAGGAGGCTTAACCTCTGTCCTAGAATACCCTCTGTGTGGATGACGATTACTCTAATGGCTTCACTGTGTGACTTTGTCTATGGGCGGCCTTTTAAATCTCTTCCAGTCCACTTGTCTTGTCCCTCTACATAAATGCCCCAATTCCTGTCTGGGTTTTGGAGCTGGCACCCAAAATAACCTGTGACAAGCCTTGGGGTTAAACACCAAAACACAGCAAGAGTGGTTAGGGAAAGTTTGCAAACCCTGATTTTATTTGATCTATAGAAAGGGTTGCTGATTAAATTGTGCATCGTAACTCCCCTGATAGTTTCTCTTTAAATGTTTGCAAAATACAAATGAAAATAAAAGTTGTCATTAACTCAACCTCATGTCTTTCAAAATACCATTTTTTTTTTTGTTGCACGCAAGAAAAACAAATGCTGTTTGGAATTACATGAGAGTGAATAAATAATGACAGTTTTCATTTTGCGGTAACCTATCCCTTCAACTATGAGTTCTGAGTTTGAAAATATTGATGAGAAACCATGTCTTTTTGGCACTCAGACTGCACCGTCTCACGAAAAGGGACATCGTTGGTTGCCAAAGTGGATACTTTGTTTTCCCTTGTTTTTGATTTTTCAATTCCCAAACTATTTTTGAAATAAGGACTCCGAGCCAGATTTTAATGAAATCCAGGCGACTGAAGTCCTATCACACCCTCGGCTTTGTGGCTCAGGTCACGTTGGTTACTACTTCAAAGAAACTAGGAGTCTGGGAGATTTTCTCTTTTTTTATTATTTTAATTTCCTCAGACACACGATATAAATGCGCCCATGAATTGTTTTTACTCAGACAAGTGCTAAACCAAATAACAGAGACTACGTTTTGGTGATGTGTACAGTATTTTTTGGTCTGTATTTCAGATTTAAAGGCATAGTTTACCCACCATCACGTCACTCCCAACCTATAAGGTTGTCCTCCGACGAGAACGATTTTCCTTTTTTGTTCCACAGAAGATTGCGAGTCATGCGTGTTTGGAATGACACCAAGGTGAAACGAAAATGTTACGTTTTAAGCGAACTATCTCTTTAATAAGCTGATGCAAAATAAAACCTCACCTTGGCTTTCTTCGCTGATCCAGATTCATTTAATAGCAAATGTACATTCATAGCGCTAAATCGTTTATGCAAATATGATAACGGCAAACAAAGGTTTGAAGGCCAGCCATTTCTAAACCCCTTGCCCCCTTCACACGCTTATTATGGGCCACACGGCTGGAAATAATTGGAGCCGTAGAAGCAACAGCCAGATACGTTTTGAGTGAACGAGGGCAGGGAGTCACGCTACGGGGATGCAAGTGTGCCAACAACCTGCCATGTTTTTTCACTCTCTCTAACCGCGGAAAAGACCAAGTTTGTTTTTACATCCGTTCTCACACGTGTCTCTCGTCTTCGATGTCGAGCGCACATATCTGGGGCTGCGTTTACGCTCAGCTGCACTCCAAAGCATCTGTGCCATTCCACTGCTTATTATATTGATTTGTTTTGAGCACGATGGGTATTTCAAGGCTATGACTGTACTATGACAAAGCTGGGGGTTTTCAATGCAGAGATGTTTCGCTGACATGCAATAAAACAATACACACACATACTAACTGGATAAACTGAATACAGAAGGAAAGATCCAACGGGCCTTGCTTACAGGTTGCCCTCCAAGATAACCGTTTTTAGATCGGCGGGACAGCTCACGGGGAAGACGGTGTGGGACGTGTTGCGGCGCTCTATCAGCGTAGCCACGGCTTCCCCTAAATCCAGGTGATTCAGGTACCCGGGGGCCATTCGGTCTGGGGCCGCCACACCCGTATTGATTTTCACCTGATGGAAGGTGTATAAAAGACAGGCATCACAAAGGAACAAATATGAGGAAATACCCTCCCTGACGTTTAATTAAGCACATCTACATCGAGCGTGCGTGTCATGGCCGGAACATAACCCCATGAGCTCGTCGTTGAGGAGATAAGACACACCTGGTTGAGTTTGCACGGCACCTCTGGGTACTCCTCACGCAGAACCTGACAGAACGCCAGAGCGCTGGCTGCACCGATGGTCAGGAACCCTGTGCCCGGCATGAGCAACTTCTCTCCAGCTCCTCCTGGAGAAAACAGGGAGAATTGTTTACTTTTTGTTGCCATTTGTTTCTGCTAGCTAGTAAGTGGATTGAGAAAATTCTTTAAACTCTCCGACATTAATCGCGATTTTTGAATGTTTTTGCCATCTAGATCTGGTTCTTATAGCAATCTCTCTCTGAAAACATGTATATGCATATGTATACGTGACCCTGGATCGTAAGACGCACTGGTATATTTGTAGCAATTTCTAACAATACAATGTATAGGTCAAAATAATTACATTTTCTTTTATGCAAAAAGCCATTAGGATATTAAATAAAGACCATGTTCCATTAAGATAAAAATTTTAAATTTCTTACCATGAATATATTAAAACACAATTCTGGATTAGTAATATGCATTTGCTAAGGACTTTATTTGGACAACTTTAAAGGTAATTTTTTGGTTTTTATGCACCCGCAGATTTCAGATTTTTTTAAATGGTTGTATCTGAGCCAAGTATTCTTCCTAACAAACCATGCATGAATGTAAAGCTTATTTATCATAATTTTTTATGTCATTTATGATGCATCTCAGACAAAACATCTCAAAATAATTTACCCTTGTGACTGATTTTGTGGTCCAAGGTCACATATGTTACATTTCCTTACATTTATTTCCACAGGGCTTAACCAGACATTCCAAAAAGTTTTTAAACCATGTTCATTTGAAAAATTACATTATTGAGGATGAATGTTCTGTCTTTCTTTATTTTATTTCATTTTTGCAGTTATGGCAAAAAGCTGTCAAAAGAGCCTTAGCGTAAAGATAACTTCAATAACCTAACTTTTTCCACTCCAACAATCCTCTAAAATAGAAGGGTAAATGTTCTTCCCTGGGCCAAAAAAAACTTTATTTTTGACAGAATATGCATTGTTGCCATTCCTAAAAATTCGAACACCTAACTGTATATTGATTTTGTTTTATTTGTGTTTTGAATTTGCTGAATGCAGAAAATGCACTCACAATTATTTTTCCACGTACAGCTACATAAATTCAACTATCTGTTTTGGTAGGCAAATAGTGACGTACCTGTGATGAAGGTGTAGGTGCAGTTAGGATCATCTCTCACCAGAGGAAAGAAAGCTTTCCAAGACACAAAGGTGCTGAAAAGCAGAGTCTCTGTAACCTGTTGATTAGAGACAAAGGGTTTTAAGCAATCAAATGATGATGGATCTTTTGCAGAAGCAGGGTTGAATGTTATAGTTAAATGGGGATAACGAAATGGTGTGTGTCATATAAGCAAGTATAAATAATCAGTGAAAGGGGTGAACACTGGGATTAATATTGCAGAGGGGTCTCCGGAGTCGAAGCTGCTCTCTCACCCAGTGGAGTTCTTTCAGGGGTTGGGTGTGAGGTGGACCTCCCTGCCACCAGCTGAAGCCCAGAGAGGACACCACATCTGTGATCTTACCCACGGACTTGAGCAAGGCCTGTTTCACCTCCTCTACTGCCTCTTCTGAGCCTGACAGATCAGCAGAAAATTGCATCATCCCAATCCATCCGAAATCAATGAGACCTCAAAATGTCTAGGGTTGCAAAAAGATACTTACCAACATTTCCCACTAAAGTAGTCAGGTTACTTTTTGTGCTAGGTGAAACAAACCCCTTGAGTTTCTCCAACTTGCTGCTGTCTCTGGAGATCACAGCGACCGTGAAACCTAAAAATCGTGTTGGAACACATGGTGTGCAGAACTTTCAAAAAAATACATTTATGCAAATATACATTTATTTTTATTGAAAAGAAAGACAAATTACAGAATCAAAATTGAGAACTAAATTAAACCTAGAAACCTAGTAGTGAATATATAATTGTTTTCCTAATCATTGATTCACTGAATCTAATTTTAGACAAAGCAATGTGTTTAGAAAAATCAGAGCTGGGCAGTGTGGGCATTGGAGGGCTATTCTCATTTGCTTAATAATAATAATAATAATAATAAAATAATAATAATAATAATAATAATAATAATAATAATAATAATAATAATAATATTATTATTATTATAAATAGTTACTGTTGCTATAAATAATTCTAAATAATATTTCAGATTTTAATATGTAAAAAATAAAGCTTACTATTGTATTAAGTACTTAATTAAATACTTAAATGGCTCTTACCTCTGTCCAGGAGAGCTTTCACTATCCCGGAGCCGACAGTTCCTGCTCCACCGAGCGCTAAAACCACTCTGTCCCCGTTTGACATCGCGTACACAACCGCTGCAGCAGCGCAGACGTCTGAGATTGATTATGCTTTATGGGCTTCATGTCTCCTGCTGCTCAAGATCTTTAAATCGAACCGCAGCAAGAATACCACGCCCCCTCCCAAATAACACGCCCACCTAATTATGCGCTCTTAACCTTTATCACAGTTTTAAAGAAACCATTTTTCATTAAAAAAAATAATGTTGCGAATGAAAAAAAAGTGTAATGTAGTGAATAACAGTAATATCGACTTGTCAGTAGGAATGGTTCTAATAATAAAGTTTGATACCAGGGTCAGAATTGATATTACCAACAGTTTCTATCATAATTATAGCGCCCTCTTGTGAACTATCACTGATATATACACTACATTAAACAACCATTGCAAGTAGTATAAGCTTCTAAATACGTATGTGTAAATTATTTTCGGTATTTTATTCACATAATGGGAAATGCTTCTGTTGTTTTAGACTTGGAATATGGATTTCAGGACTGATATGAAATATGAAGCGAAAAAAAAACTTTTACTTTTTATGAAAAAATGCAAATTTAGGCCGTTTTTATTTTATTATTCTGCGTATTTATATACATGTATATTTACTCGTTTACTTGTTACTTAGTTTCTAAAGTTTGAGGACAGGGCGACCCTAAAGATCTTCACGTGAGCTGAATGCGGAAGTGATGTCAAAAAAGTTTATCCACCGGGAAACAGCGACGTTCTTCAAAGCAGCTGTGTTGGACGTTGACGCTTGATCAGGTAACACATTTAGTTTACTTAGTTAAGTCTAAAGTGAACGGCGTTAGGTTGTCGACAGCGTTATTGTTTGATTTTAATGAGTCAGCTGAAAAAAAAATATTAAAGTTACTGGCGGTGGTTTTGTTTGGAAAGGCACAAGATGCACAAACTTTAAACATGCAACGTTAGCGTAGTTTGTGTTGTGTATTGTTCAACAGTGTGCTGTACATTCAGTATAAATCTAAAACTCTATATTTTGATAACTACAGAATTATGTAAGCGTTGGTTGTAGATGCTTTCGATCTTGGAAATCACTTTCACTTTAGTTTGTTGGTTTATAAGTAGCATTATAGATAGTTTTAATAGGCTAAACTTCCACATATGTTTAATCACCTGTCAGACTGAATTGAACTTGATGTGGATATATCATCTCTACTTTTTTGATTGTTTAATTTTGTAGTTTTTAGTTCTCTTCACTCGGCTATCCAGAAACTTGCTTGTTTGTGCATCTCTCTTGTAAGTGATTATCGTCATGTTTAATGATTATATTTTGCTAAATAAATAAACTTACTTTGTTTCTTCTAGGATGAATTCTGCTTATAAAAAGGACGGTCTCATCACTAGGTACCAGACTAACTTAGAGAGACGAATTGAGAAGGGAGATCGAAGTTTAGTATGCAGGGATGAGGATTTTTGTAAGGAAGTCGAAATGCTCCTTCACAGTGGCAGTGCCCGGAAGATACACAATCTGCATGGATTGGATTCACTGGCAGTGATGGAAAAATCTCTTCCTGCATTTCCCTCTAAAACTGGCCAAATGCGCCTCGAGAAACTTTCCAAGGCCTTTGAAGTGCTGGAGCTTGCGGCATTAAACCTCTACATCTACCCCTGGAGAAGAGAGTACAGACAGGTGAAGGTATGTGGAAATACTGGTGCTCCACCCATTCTGTTTGCTTTCACTAACTTAAAATGATCTCTTTCTCCTCACCAGATGTTTTCAGGTATGTTCACCCATTTGATCAAACCTGCACTGACACTTCAGCAGGCCAAAGAGCTGTTTGGTTTGCTTGGATACAAGGCTTCAAGTCCTAATGAAGAAGAAGAGTTGGCTCTGAACTCCAAACTCGTTCCTTCTGAATATTTACTCAGTCTTGCTTGTGGCTTCTTTGCTGCCCGGATGGAGTGCCAGCTGCTGCTTTCGGCCTTGGGCTCTGTCGACAGAGATGTGGAGTGGGTTCTACAGCTAGTCAAGGAGAGGCAGGGGGGCCAGAGTCTTCAAGTGGCCTTGGAGAACACCAAGAGAAAGTCAGATCCTGCTAGTGTTTCAGAAGCCATCCTGGCAGGTGACATGGACGCTGAGGTGGATCTGTACACGGAGCAGGCGGATGCTTCTCACATGACATCCGCTTCTGGTTCGCCTTCTCACGCTTCTTATATGACACGGAAAGAGACTGATCTAAGCAAGCCTTTGCAGAAAGATCCCCCACTGTCGAAAATGGGAAATAATGACGATGCAAGGCAGGGAGGACCACTCAACAGTCCAGGTCCAATGAAAAGCTTTGCTGAAGATCGATCTGAAAGTGATGTCCAAAGACATGCAGCGGCAAACGTTATATGCAGCTGTATCAAGCAAGATTCGGCATATATATTGAAGTGTGAACAGTGCCAAAATGTTCACACTATCTTGTGTCCCCAATATAAAGAGTGCAAATTAAGAGGACATACTTTAGCACTGTGCCCATATAAAGCTGACGAGATTTATTCCTCTCAAGATCATCTTAGATTGTCCAAGGAAAAATCTAAAGATTGCCTGAAGCAACATTTTTGTATGGAGGGTTCTACTTCTGATTCGTTTTTGGTGTGCTATGACTGCCAGTTGATCCATGACCACAACTGTCATTTTATTAAAATGTGCAGTTTAAAACACACCGTGCGGCCAACAGGAAAATTACAGCCCCCTCAAGAAGAGGTTAATACCCATAAGAGGCACAAATGTCTTTCTTCTGCACATCATCAGCAGCACTCCCAGGAAACAAGTGCTTCGGAGACAACTTGTGCTCCAATGTCGTATCACGAACATTGCTGGAAGAGTAACCTAACTTTGCCAGAAGTCTTATGCCTCACTTGTAAAGTCTTTCATTTCTCTGGGTGTCCTGTTCGATGGCAATGCTCTCAAGAACACCGCATTAAAATAGTTGATATATTCTGCATCAGTTGCTTGAGCCATGAACTTAGCACCTTATGCAGATATTGTGGTGCCGTGTATTGCAAACTGTGTTGCTTTAAAAATACCATGATTTGTAAGTGTGGAAAGCCTTTCCTCAACCCAACTTCTGTTTAAGATGACTGCATGTCAGCCTTACCATATGTGGCTGAAGACACTGTTTTTAATCTCCGTAATAAGCCTGTTATTATTTTGCTACTTACACAATAAGTTCAAATACTGGGTAATATAAACATGACAATCTTACACTTTCAGTTTTTGATATCAGAAATGTTTTTGTATGACAGAAGCCAAATATTTCAGGAAAGTAACAAAATTCACTGTAAGAGTTGACTATCTCTTACTAATCTATATATCATAAAGTAACATGGCTCATATCTAATCTGTTAATGGTGAGACTGTGTGATGGCCAGTCCAAGATTTGATGTATTCAGTTATTAGTATAATATGTTCTAGAAAAATTATGGCTTTGGGTCTTAGCAACAACTCCAACCATAGTGTCATATAATTAAAAGAAATGTACATGACTTTTATTATGGTTGTTTAATAGAATTCATATAAAAATAAAGAAGCAAAAAACAGAACCTGACCTTTAAGCTTGCATTTAATTCAAATCAGATTCTAAATATTACTATTACATTGTGATCATACATATTCTCATGTATACGTCCTGACCAGGAACGCCAAACTGCCTAACATCTCAAGGTTTTAACTTTTTCCCCTATTGTGCTCTCTACAGTACATATGTGCATGTTTTTACATTGCTTTGACTTCGCTGTAGATCCCACCTTCTCGCCTGCCATGATTGGTCAAATACGCACAATGTCTGCACACTAATAGTCCGGAAACCTTTCGTTCATTACCATCACTAAGTATGAAAACAAAGCCAAAACCTGTACGGTTTAAACAATTTAGAAAAATACGTATTACAAAAAAAGTCCTACTACTGCAAATGAAGTTATTTCCATATGCTATCTGTAACAGCGAAGTTTGCACCAAATGTGCAAAATTATTTCTAGGTGTGAAATGTGACAACCCAGGAATGACAAGCGCAGTCATTTAGTTGTAATAAAGTTTTATTCATTATACTCTTCCCATTTTACATTGATAAAGGTTTTACTGTCCATACGGTCAATATATAACACTCCATTAAGATGATCCATTTCATGCTGCAGTATTCTGGCAGGCCATCCACTCGCATGCCAGCTGACAGGCTCTGCTTTCTCATTAAGACCTTGGGAAAAGAAGCAGGAATTAAATTCACATAAGTTTTTAGGCAATGGCTTACTTAATACGTATTGACTCATTTATTTTGGTTTGACCTTTTTTTGCACATTTACCTGAAACTTCAACAGACACATAGCGTGGAACAGATGCTGAAAACCCACAGATGCTTTCACAGCCCTCTTGGAAGACGACAGTGCGTCCATCTAGTACACGTAATCGAGGGTTTACAAAAATCATAAGAGGCACTGCCACCAGCCCCCGAGCTTCAATAGAAGTGATTGAGCTGTCCTCCAGCATTTTCTTTGGATATTCCAAAGCTAATATTTGTAGAGGAACACCAATCTGGGGTGCACTCAGGCCGACACACTCAAGCTTCCTCATCACCTTGACCAGGGTCTTTATGACCTTCTGCACTTCTGGGCCCTGGATGGCTTCAGGATCCACTGTCGCAGCCTGTGAACGTAATACAGGATCTCCAACCTGACAAACATGGTCGTATGGTAGGAGCTGGTACACCTTTGACTTTCCTTTTCATGTACTGTAAGTAGGAGCGCATCTTGATGTTGGTAGAATGAGTACGTGAGGATGCAGTACATGTGAATGGTGACCAGGGCAAAAGAATTCCGACTTGTTTTGAAAGCACATCATTTTTTAAGACACAATGTGAAAATGTCCTGCAGTGCCTAAACATGACTGAATAAAAGGCTTCTCTCGTCACCTGGGGGGAAAATGTCACCAAATGCAAAATAATTAATAATGCAATAAACGTGTGCCAACTAGATAATAAGTTTAATTTGTACTAGGCTGAATGCACGTTTAAATACATTAATAAATAATCAGTAATGCATTTTTAAAAGTAGCTATATTAAATAGGAGTGGAATTATCAAATGTGAGCTTTATATATTTATTGACATTAACAATTTTCCAATGACATGACAAAACAACGATTTTAACAAACAAAAAAGGATTTAGTCACTTTTATGAGCAAGTGTCAGTACTCACCAGCACTCTAACAATTCCGTATTTTAATAAATAATTTGAATTTCACGTGCAAATGTATTTAAGCAGTTAGAAGCATTTCGATGTGAGGACAGACCATTCCGGAAAACGTTACCGACACCGACGACAGATTTCCCTTTCTTCAAAATAAAAGTCTCTGAGCGAAATAAAAATTGTGGCATTAATTAATTATAATAAAACGTATTATAAAACATCTGAGATAAGACATTTACACCATTCGTGTCTTGAAACAGAAATGACACTGACATTTTAGTGACATTTTCTCAACGTTTACAACTTCCTGTTTTGGTCGGTTTCAAAAGTCACGTGACAGTCAGCGTGAGGATTGTTTACACGTACGTTAAAAAGGACACTCCTCCGGTCACGTACAGGCATTAATCAGCGATTTACGTTTATGATCAAACAATTCTTGTCATTAACATATCATTTAACGCAAAAAAATATATATAATTTTTTTATCTTATACGTAATTACTCGTTGCATGATGGTAGGAGGATAACAGTAGACGTTGTCTTATTTATGCATTGTTATGCTGACAGTTATTTTTAGTCTACGTATGGTTTAGGAAATGCATTTTTTCTTACCATAAATATTTGTTATTTATAAATGAAAGTGAAATTAAATAGGCGATCACGTGTTTGTAGTAGGGAGAGCGATATCCAGAGTACGTACTACATCCGTGATTAGATGAACATGGCGCAGGGGAAACAGGCCATCGGTGGACTGTAAACAAGAGGAAATTTTGGGATAACGTCGACATCGTACCATGCACGTGTGAAATGGTCTCAATCTCGATATACTGGACCAATTGTTCTGCTTCATTGATGACTACGAGGCGACAGATTGAGTGCAACACATCAAATTGCATTCATAAACATTTCTATAGGACTTCAAACCCCTGAGCATTCAGTGCTCGGATATTTAAACAAAAAAAAAGCCTTGTTTTATTGCGGATGGCATCCGTGCACGATCAAATGGCTGCAAATGGAAAAGTCAAACGGAGTAAAGATCTGCCCAGAGGCGTTGAGAGGTTAAAAGAGGAGCACAGAAAGGTCAGGAGTAACGTTTATTTCATACACCACCAATGCATTGCTGTAGATATCAAGGCTCTATGTCCTTGCACATGATCAATAATCGGCGTCAATTCGTTTGTCGTATGTTTATGTTGTTGTTGTTTTTTGCAGCGTATTCGTAGTATTACGCGTTTCGTTCTCTGGAAAGTTCTTTGTGCATCACGTGTTGCTGTTGGCTAGCCGGTCGCAAACAATTATTTTGCATCGCTGTATGTGTGTTTCTGATACTTTGCACACAAAAAAAACACACGCACATATTTCTAAACGATGCATCTCGGTAATGCTAACCGTAAATTATTCACGTATAGTAGCTAGAAAAAAGATCTTTGTTCCAGCGCATGTGGTCCACGCTGCCAAAATGCATGCAGCGTGCAAAAGCGTACAGTGCTGTTACACTAGGTAGTCTACATTCTGTGAAATGACTCCATGCGAAGGTAAGGCCGACCTATTTATTTTTGCATGGTATTTTGGGTGATACGAGTAGGTGACGAATCAAACAAACTGCGTCTTTTAACAATGTGTTGACGCTGGAGGATAAACCTCAACTGGCCAGATTTGAAAAATGCATTTGAAAATCAACAAGACTGAAAGATTTTTCTTTTTTGATTTAGAAGATCTGGAAAGTTCTGTGTTGCACTGCCCACAGCAAACACATCTTTAAGAGGAGACATTAGAAAATCAGAATAGATAATGCATGGCTGCTCATGCTGTTAGACATGCTTTTTTTATTGGTAGAAGGAATCTCTTCAAGGACATATCCAGCTCCATGTTAATATGAAAGAAATTCTATTTCTGTAGATATTTTGACTGAAGAAAATTAAGCTTACTTTTAATAGCATTAAGATCATTTGAACGTTGATAATTTCATAACACATAGAGTGAGAGGGCAAGAAAAGGGAGTCCCCAAATGACCCTCAAGGGTATGCAATGTAAAATCAGTGTTGAGAAGGTTACTTCGTGGATGTAATAGGTTGAAGATTACACTAAGTTACACTATTCATGCAATGTAAATGTAATAAGTAGTGTAACTTTTCAGTTGCTTTATCAAAGTAATGTAATTTACATTTGATTACTTTTCTAAATTGCTATATTTTGAACTGTTGATCATAATTCATCACATAAGTAATCTTGTAATCCATTACAGTGTACAAAACAAAATGGCTGTGTAGCTGTGTTTGTTTGAAACGAGAGAGCGAGTCCACGATACAAAAAAAAAAAATTCTTACTGAACTGACTTACCAGGATGAGTTTAACCAGTTTTTATCAGTGAATAACGTATGTACCGTGAAATGTCAGAATCAGGTATTTCACAAACCATGCAATAAATTAATTTAAAGCACAGCCGACAACAAAAATAATTTTATTTGAGATCGTTTTGAGGTTAATACAGATTTAAAATCATAGCAAGAAATAGTTCAATAGCTATGACACTGGATTTGAAATGAAATCTTTGCATAGTTATGACAAGGAACACTGGCATCTGATAATGGCATGGAAAAAAACTATTAATCTAAAAAAATAAAGCAAATGCCATAAATCCATATAGGAAATAGTTACTGAATAAGCATGTGTCTTAACCTCCATAAACACTGGTGTCTTATATTGTGTGTGTGTGTGTGTGTGTGTGTGTGTGTGTGTGTGTGAAAAAATTCTGATGTAATCCCCTTTGTAATAATGAACGTCTTCTGGTAACTAATTTAACTACTTTTTTTTTCTTCAGTAACTGTAACTAATTACAGTTACATTTGTTCTAATTAAATTATGTAATTCTGTTGTAGACAACTAGTTATTTCCCAACACTGTGTACAATACAGGGTGATTATTATAAAATGAATGTGTAAATAATCCTAATGTACCTAGACAGCTCAGTATACAGACTCTTGCTGGCATAGACATTGCTATAAACATGCATTACAATGTACCTTGTCTCAAAATTTCATACCAAATTTTCAGGACTATTGTTTATTCTCTCTACAATGGGCAATTCAACATTTCCCGAATATTACAGGTAGTTTAGCAGTGATCGTCACTGACTGTCTGTGGCATTTTGGGAATCTCTGCGCTTATGAAATGACAAATCGTGTCTGTTTCCACAACAGGTGGTGAAAGATTGCAGAAGTCAAATTGAGCACTGGTGAGTGTCTTCCTGTAATTTAATTTATCTCGTCTCAGACATGCAAAACGCTATTATCAATGTATCATGTCAGTTTTTCTCTGGCCGTGACTGTTCGTTGATGCATGTTAGCTTGTCATTGGTTGTTGAAGGTTTAAATTTGGAACGGAAATGCTATTTATACTGTAAATCACTGTATAGATGTTGATGGTTATGACAAGATTTGACAGGCTTTTGTTATATTCTTGTTTTAATGTTTTAAAAAGATTGTAGAACAAAAATAGAACTTGTATGTCAACCAAGCAACTATTCCCTTTTTAAGTGATTTTTCTCTCTGACTGTCAGGAAAAAAGTGGAAAATGACTATGATTCTCTTCAAGAGCGCCTCAGGACTTTGCCTGACAAGTTGTCTTATGATATTATGGTACGATGTCACTCTTCGATTACTGATGCACCCAAATTAATCTTAACATCTACATGCACAAACGTTTTCTATGCCTGAGCAATTATTACATTATCATTCACACCGTTTAAGACCTGTTTACATCAAGTATGATAACTATAACCACAACGTTTTAATAATTATTCTTTGAGAATAGGAACGATATCGTTTGAATCCCTTTTTAAGGATTTTTTTTTTCTAGCTGATGAACAATAACATTAACAGCCAATGAATTAACAGCCAATCAGAGCTTGAGCGTTTAAAGTGACAGGCAGCTTAATTGCAGTGTGCACTTACAACGATGTGGTACAATTATAGTTATCATTCTTAGTACGAGCAGGCCTTTACTTGTCAGATTTGAAAGTGATGCTATTGTTTTAAGCCCTGATTCTTTGGATGTTTTTATAGGTACCGTTTGGTCCCTTGGCTTTCATGCCGGGAAAGCTAGTTCACACTAATGAGTTAACGGTGCTCCTCGGGGATAACTGGTTTGCGAAGTGTTCTGCCAAACAAGCGGACGGTCTTGTGGAACACAGAAAGAAACGTGAGTAAATTTTTTTTTCGATTGAGCTTTTCCAGTTTTTAAAAACGCCGAACAGCATGACTAGATATGTTATTTTTCCAGATGTCAAAAATACGCTAGACGACTTGCAGAAAGTGATGAAGAACTTTCAGAACAGAGCCGACTTTACAGATGATCTTGAAAAATTGACTGGTGCTGTAAGTGTCCTAACCATTGCCTCATTGCTGTGTGACATTATATGGAAACATTATTTTCTCCTATGGAAGGACCGATCGCATACTTTTTTATATATATACAGGATACTGGAGATTTTGTGGACATAAGAGAAGATGTTATAAATGAGGAAGAAGTTACCAAAGGTGATTCTGGTTTTTCAGGTCAGTTTGTGTTTTACCGGGTTGTGTTGTCTTCTGTTGATCATTTACCCCCAGTTGTACTTTCACAGGAAAACATCGTTTGGCCCACAAACCCAACTCTAAACCTAAGCTGGAGTATTTGTTGGAGCTGGAAGAGGACGAGAAGAAAGAAGGTGATGAAGAGAGAAAGACAGGTGTGCTGTCAGAGGAGGAGCTGTGGGCTCGACTTGATGAACTAGAACGTGAGGAGGAACTTCAAGATGAGAGATACCGGTAAAATATTGAATTTCCACAAAAATATTAAACATCACAACTGTTTTACCATTGATCATCCTTAAAAATTTGAGCACCAAATTAGCATATTAGAAGGATCTCTGAAGCCTTATGTGGCACTGAAGATTTAAAATTCAGCTTACATTGAAAATGCAGTTAAACGTACAGGAAAAGTAGCTGTTGCACAAACTTTTAATAGAATGCTTATAGATTTTGTCTATTTCTTCCCCCGTTATACTAGATTGGACAGCACAGACACTAATGGAGAAGACACCACTTCCTCCTCAGAGGAAGAGAAGGAAGCAGATGGTGGCAGCGGTGTCCAGGTTAATGGCCATCAGAAGGAAAATGGCTGGGTACCGACATCTATCCCAAGTCAGATGAACGGCACTAATGGCTCGCACCCTGAGGATGAGGATGAGGAGGAAGAATGTGATGAGGAAACAGGCAATGGTCTTCCAACTATCTACTTTTCTCATACTGCCGAATTCAAAAAGGTTAGTTGAGTACTATAAACAATTTTTAGCTATATGTGTGTGTGTGTATATATATGTATATATGTGTATATGTGTATATATGTATATATGTGTATATGTATATATGTGTATATGTATATATGTGTATATATATATATATATGTATATATATGTATATATGTATATGTATATATGTGTATATGTGTATATATGTATATATGTATATGTATGTATATGTATATGTATATGTAATTCTTACTTTCCACCTTTCCTTTTCCCCGTGAAGGTCAGGATAAATACAGGCAAGAACACCACCCTAAAATTCAGCGAAAGAAATGAACAAAAGGCACAAGCCAAGCGCAAAAAGAAAAGCGGCAAAAGCAACGGCCATTCTCCTCATGAAAGTTACAAGATCACCAGCCCAGCAGACATTTATAGGTAACAGCCAAATGATAAACATCATTCATCCACTTTTATTGCTGTATTGCACTTGTTTGTTTGTTTTTTTTTTCTGAGTTCAGTTTCAATACGGTGTTTGTCTGCAGGGTGTTCGTGGACTTGGTGAACGGCGAGCCAATACCGCGCAAGTCCATTTTGAAGTCCCGCAGCCGTGAGAACAGCGTGTGCAGTGACACCAGCGAGAGCAGCACGGCGGACTTCGAAGAGCGCCGTGCAGCCTTCGGACGCTCGTGGAGCCACGATGACGCCACATACAGTGATACCAGCGATGGCATTACAGAGGAGGAAAGCCCCACCGGAACGAGCCCCCGCGCTAACGGACGCTTTGAGGTACAGAAGAAGGATGAAATGGAAATGAACCCAGTCTACATTCTAATTGCAAGATTGCAATATTGTGAATTACGTGTTTAACCTGTAGCGCAGTGTTACAACAGTAAAAAAAAGTACAATGTTCGAGCCTGTATGTATACAATAAGTGCATTTTATCAAATTATTAATTTAGACGTGACTAGTTGAGGCCACCTAATATAAAGTGGGACCCTTTTGTCTTTTTCAGATAACAATATTCACTTTAAAAAATGTAAATGTCTTTTATGCTTTAGGCTTTTACAGGCACAGTGATTGAAAAGGATCCCCTGCCTTCGTCCATCCCACACCTGACCATCGCTCCTCCTGCCTTACCCACAATCCCTGAGAGGAAGCTGGAGGAGGTGGGCCCCGAAGCTCCTCAGGAGCCACCCAAGAGGATATCCAAGTTTAAAGCTACACGGTTGCATCAGAAATGAGTGTTCATCTTATCAGCGCACAACTTTTGAATTCGGTTTTGTACAACAGTAAGACTTATAGACTGACTTTCTCATTAGCTGCCCCTATTCCTCTGTCCTCCTTACTATAATGTCATCCGTGTTTTTGTGACATGCCATGCACCCTGGAAATTTTATTTGCTCAATAAGAGTAATAATAATAAGATAAGAGATGATTGATTTTTCCCTCCTAATGTTTGCTTTTTTTTAAATGCCAGATGATTTATTTGAAGAGTAAGTTCACCAGAAAATGAAAACTGTCATCATTTCCTCGCCTTTTTTTTTTTTTTTTTTTTTTTTTTTTTTGTCTTCTTTGGAACACGAAAGACGTTGTTCCACAGGAAAGTCATACAGGTTGGTTGATTAAATAATGACAGAATTTTCTTTTTTTTGCGTGAGCTGTCCATTTAAGGAATGAAGTAGTTTCACATGTTGGTTATCTTTTGCGTGGGTTAGTTTAGATGAATAATTATTAAAAACAGAATGGAAAAAATAAAACGCTTTTAAAACAAACAAAACTGTAGTTAGTGGCATCATGACATTGTTGTCATTTGGTCTACGATGTGATTTATTTTCGGAAACGCTTTATCACAATTTAATGTCATTTTCTCAGATCATGACATACACGTGCAACTTCGACCTATGGTAGTCATGCAATTTGTCAGCTTAAAAAAAAAAAAAAAAAAACATTTTTATCCCCTCTGAACTTTTGCCTCTGACTTTCCCTTATCTCGTTTTGTATCTTGTTTTTGTATTGTTTACAGAGTTTTGGCTTTGTGCATCAGCTTTTTTTTGTGACATTCGGAAAATGTTGATGTAACTGAAATGGAAACAAATAAATGATTTTGACTGTACATGTGTTTTAACTTATTAGGACGTTACTTGATTCGGTTCGATTCTACGCGGTATATAAATTTGTGCGTTCGTTTATGAGCAGGAAAAATAAAGCGATAAAGCAAGTCCTTTGTCATCATGGTGTTGTTCAATTAGAACCATGAGAGGGCGCTAAAACCTTTTAGATTTTGTTATTAAAAAAAAATCAAAGTCGACATAAACTGCTGCTTAATCTAGGGTTCTTAATGTGAATTAATTACCAACAATTTTTTTTCAAAACTTGTGAGATTAAGTTTTTACGTTAAACATTTTGTAATGTTAGATAACAATAAAATAGGTTTATAAAATTTTTAGAATGATTTTGTATGTAAAGTTTGAGCATATGTAGCGTAAGGCAGAGTATCTCTAATTTAATTGTTACATTATATATTTGTGTCCAATGATGCGATATGTCACAATAAATCAATCACGGGAATATATCTACAGCCATTTGCAAGGTGGCATTCAATAAATGTACTTCAGCCTTCTTGGAAACAAGCATGTGAGAATAATAATAATATATTAATATATTAATAACAAAATGACTCAGAGTGCTCCATTATTACTTCTGGCATTTAAATGCAAGAACTGAGCACTTCCGAGGAGGACTGCCTCCATCAATGCCTTTGTTTGCACCGGTATCAGTCACTTGTGTTTGACTGCAGACTTATCCATCAGCACATTGACATTTGGACGTGGACAGGTTCTGAGTCAGCAGCTGGGCTCAACGCAGCTTAGTCCATTCAATTAATTTCTGTCTAGAAAGACTGAATGATCAACTCAAATTTTTCAAGCGTGATCCTCATGCTTCAAACGTCTGGGAGTTGATTTTTGATGTCGTTTACCGGGGCTGCTGTAAAAGTCATGAGCGATATTTGACACAGAAACAGCAGTTGTTAAAGGGATAGCTCACCCAAAGCATTTACTCACCCTCAAGTAGTCCTTCAGGTAGGTCCGAATTTCTTCTGCCAAACACACAGGAAGATATTTAGAAGAACATTTGTTGATCATTCAAATAAATGTCTCGTTTTGTGTTCCACAGAAGATGTACAAGTTTGGATCAGCATTAGGGTGAGTAAATGATAAAAAAAAAATAATTTTAGTAACTATTACTTTAATTTTCATTCGGATTTGTGTGCCAGTAAACAATAAATGTAGAGCCACTATGGTGCTTTCTATTTTATTCCACTGTCTCAAGGCTTGGGGCATCTGTGTTACTGAAACTGTCACTGATAAGGATCGCACTAATAATCGCTTCTGGGCCCATAGGCTCTATAATGTCCAGCTGGACTCTCATGCTGATCCACCAGTTTAGGGGTCATAGTCTCTCCGAAGCAAATGAGTTCAGTCTGGATGTGTCATTATTAGACTCAGCTATACCAAACCATAGTGCCTCAGAGTGGCCATTTCACCCCATAATTGAAACATCTGATACTCATCTCAAAGCAACAGTTATTAAAGGCAATTACACACCAATTAGTTGTGTAGTTAACACATCTAATGGTGCCAGATGGGGAGTATCAATTTAAACTCGAATGACAAACCTGCTCTGGATTTTGCTCGGGTGCAATTAGCAGCAGTATGCATGAAGAGGGAAAAGAGGGAGATGTTTTTTTATTTCACGCTTGAGATGGATGCCCCGTTCCTGCATGTTATATGCATCTTGATCTAAATGTACTGCCTATTTTAAATCTCTGTGATAAAATTAAGCAATTGCATACAATTTATAGATACGCCGTGAAAGTGTTCCAATATGCATGTGTCTGACTGGTAAAACAATAGATCACCACGGGCAGCTGTGTTACCTCCCTTGTTTCCATGGCAATGTTGCTGATTGACAGTTGCCCTGACAACTCCATTCAGCCACCACCTGCTAGCTGTCAATCAGACCTGCCATCCTGGGGCTATTGACAGAGCTGTCAGCCTGTGTGAGATGTGCCTGTCAAAGCTTCCAAACACTTGTGGTGGCAGGGAAACATCTTTTTCCTCCATTCACATTGTCTTCTCTTGCTGCCTTCTTAAAAGTCGGATTTGGGCAGAGCCACATCCTCTTAGATTTACATGTACCTTCACATATGCCTGGCGCACAGGTGTTTTTTTGCTTTTTTGTTTTTTTATATTTCATAATAGAGAACATTTAGACGCCATTATTTGTCATTGCGACCTGACTGCGTTTGCTTGTCTGTGTTGTTTGAATGCTAATTTTCAGTAAAGTTAGAATGGAGATGAGAATACATGTTATAATTATACTATAAGTTAAGACTGTAGAAATATATCTTTACTGCTGTCCTCACCAAAGTAGTAACAGTTAAAGTGAGCAAGCTCTTCTCCCGTAGAAATTAATTTCAAACCACTTAAAAAAAAATAGTAGTAATAATATAAAAAAGGAAAAATAAGTGTAAACATGCATATAGTTGCTTTCTATTTAGTGCATAGTAAAAATATTGCATGCGATGTAATATTTTTTACTTCAATTTAAGTTATTGAATAGGCTTTTGAAATCTCTGTATCTTATAGATGGTATAGATGGCTGAAACTCAGAGGAAGTCCATACAGGACCAACAGTTAAGGCATTATCTAAGTGTTTTAAAACATTCCCTCTTTCTTCCATCTATGTTTGTAAGTGTCATCAGCCCAGCAGAGCTTTGCTCACACCTGACAGATGACAAGCCCCAGCTTGGAGGTTGACGCTGCAATCAAAGTTCTGTCACACCTGTCAATATCCCGCTGTCATAGCAACACTTCTTGTGAATGATGATGTGAGAGACGGTGGTGGTGGGTTGGGGCTAGCTATGCATAAACAGCCACCCCCACCACCAGATAAAAAGTGGGGTATGTTTTCCAGGTTTCATAACTTCATAGCCGTCCCTTAATTATATTTCTTCCTTTAGAACAACGATAAGAGTTTGCATGCATTCGCTCTGTTCCTGTAATACTGAGGATGTTCATGCTACTGGATAAGTCTTAAATGCCTGTTCACATGATAAAAATGATAAAAAAAATCTGACTGAATAATTATACTAATTCTATGATGAGAGGGAAGTCTAGACCACAACTATAACAATAATGGCTTAGAGGAATGATATCGCTGGATTCAGAATGATTTTTTTCAGCGGATGTACAATAAGAACATTGAGAGCCAAACAGAATCCACCCTGCTTTGAAGAGCTTGAGCATTTATAGTGGCAGGTGACATAACTGCAGCGCTTGCATATTATAAGCAGAATGTTATTATGCATCGGTGTGCACACAAATATTATTATCATTATGTTATAATCTCATTATGTTAATTAGCCTTTTTTTTAAATTTTTAAGTTTCCACCTGATAAAACGCATACAGCTGGGCATAACTAGAAAAATATATATCGATTACAGAAATTACTGTGAAGATTGTTACCAGTTTATCCTCTGTGACGTTCCAAGTGTAAAAATCACTGTCTGTGATTGATATATATATATATATATATATATATATATATATATATATATATATATATATATATATATTTTTTTTTTTTTTTTTGTAAGTGCCGTGCACCCAGTCTAATTTACCTCAAGAGACGTAAGGTTACTTTAATGGATGCCAATCCCATTTCTAATATGTGCATTTCAGACATAAAAAGAGACATAAACTTAGTGCATAGAGATAAAGCTTCAATAATATCACTTTTCTGAGGATCTTGACAGGGACGTAAGAATTTAAATCAAATGTTGCATTATTGTTTTTACACTTGTATTTCAAACATGACAAACAAATAAAGTTCCTCTCAACATAACACGAGGATTAAATCAAACAGCCTATTAAAGTATGTTCAGAAAATTGACATATGCAATTTAATGACTGTCTTCCGTTTTGTTATATATCACATTTGAAATCCCATGATTGGGTCAGTGCAGGAGAGGAAGGTTCTATTAGATCTGTCTGGGTGAGGCATTCGCAGTTTTAAAGAGTTTACAATATCCTGGCCATATTTCAAAGCCTATCATCACCTTCAGATTAAAGCTGACGCTGATGTCTGCCAGCCCGCATTAATCAGAAGAGTGTCACAATGGGTTTTGCAACAGTTAGAGTCAATGTTAATGATGTCTGTATTTCATGCTTCCTCTGCAGTGGATTATTAATCATGATCTATGATATTTGCTGTCGAATTGTTGTCTAATCATCCAAAGAGTTTACGTTTATACACCCCCTTCCCCCCAATCTTTAGGCAGGTTTGACTTTCTTTAGACAAGATTTGATTGCTGCCACGCAAAAAAACAGTGAATAGAAATGTCTCCTGTGCGTTTACATGACGTGAAATCGGAAGGGACAAGCTCGTCCTTGACAAGTACACCTGTCACAGGGTCAAGTCAGATCACGTTGGCAGAGTCAAGCATGTTGCGCTTGCTGCTTGTGTTTGTTTATTTCAGGATACGATTGTAACCAGCTAGTTTGCAAAGCAACAATGAATAAAGTAAAATGCATTTTCAGATCATTATACTATACCATATACTTTACAATATACAGATAACATAAAGTGATGAGAGGAATTTTACTATTCTCATTTACATAGCAACATCCTTATATTTCTCTGTCTACATTTTTGTATTTTTATCTAAAATTACAAATGATTGCATTTATGAATACTGGAATGCTGTACTAAATAGATCGCTTTCGGGTTTGCGTTGTATAAGCGAATACAAGTATTGCACCAAATAGACAATAATAGAAAATGACTATTCAGATTATTTCTATGAGTCATATAATTATATAAATTCTTTTCCCAATAGTTTTTAATAAGATTTTGCTCTAGGTTGAAGTTCAAGTTAAAATAAGCTGTTTTGGCATATTATTGCACCAAAGGCCAGTTAAGATTCTTTGTGTGCATTTTTATGAAAGGTATCAAATTTCATGCACTTTACATTTGTTATATCCACGCACACACATCCGAGAAATTATATTCAGATTTGCAATGCTGTTTCATTCATGTGACAGTAAATGCTATTTAATCAAACTAATGTGTGCTGGTAATTTTGACCCAGTCCCAGAGTTTTTCCTTTTTCTTGAAAACGCTAGTTAATATTATCACTAGATTTGGCGATAGTGACCAGCAACACCAAATAAAGGATTCTCAGCACAGTGCAAAGAGTTCGTTTTTTCAGCATTCTAGCCATTTGCAAATGTGCAATTAGTTATTATCTATAAAAAAAATAACGGCAGATGTTTTCCTTTGGGAATTCTTTCTTGGGGTAAAACATAATATCCTGAAACTAAGTTGATGGACAGAGTTGACACCTCTTCCTTACAGCTCATGTTATTATTGGGGCATTTTTTCATGAGGGAAGGACTCACCCTGCCAAGCACACAGGCTGATGTTCACAGCTTTGACAAGATTCTGCACCTCTTTGATGTCTGTATGTGAAGATGTACGTGTGTGTGTTCTCCAACACGTTATCACGTCTCTGTCATTCTTCTGTGCTCGACTGACATGTTGAAGGTATGGGACAGCATCTTGAGAGACTGTGGGTGGGTTTGTGTTCATGTTTGTGCTGTCTGAATCATATTAGAAGGCTACAACTAAAACATAGGCCTATTTTATATGATTGATTGGATGAAGTAATCAGTCATACCTTTGTCAGCGCCATATTTAATTTGAATAAGCACAAGGCCGCCAGGGATAGGCAGCACGGTGCATTAGCATAGTGCTTTTTTCAAAAGAGAAAATGTGTTTCTGAAAATTGCGATCTGTGACGTTTAAATAGTGCGTACCATTGTAAAAACAGCAATAACGTCGATCGTTGTGTCAATAGGCCATAAATAGATTGCATGAATGAGTTTTCTGTTGGGAATTTGTTGCCCTGCGCCAAATAGGTTCTATTGTATCACGTTTTATTGTGTATTTTCTTTCTATTGCCGCTCGGTATAGACATGGTGTAAGAGTCTGTTCACACAGAAAAATGCATTCCATTTAGCTACTTTTCCATTGTTTTAAATGCGATTTACAGATGTGTATCTGGAAAGGTGTTCGAAAAAAAATGCAGCACTCAACTTCAAAAACAAACAAGCAGAAAACATCGTCACACACAACACGCTTCTGCACGGAAAAAAAAATGAGTCGTGAAATGAGGAAAACTCATCAAGTTGTATTTACTTTAACTTAAGTGCTGTAGAAATGGAAAATTATTCTCTGTGATCGGCCCTAAATCTCTCACAGCCTCTTTAAATTCAATATGGCGTCTAACTTGATTCAGGGCTAGGTTCGTTCGGTTAGAAGGGATATAAGTATGGCGCTCTTGGGCATGCACACATCAATGCAGTGTAATTTTTATCACACTGTACAACAATAATTACTTGTAATTAACTTGGGCTTGTAAAATTACCTTTTGAGGTAGGTGTAGACATTAATAGGACAAAATCTAATAGGTAGAAAATGTAATTATTCACGTCCTGTCGAAGCTGTATCCCTTCTAGTTGGTTAATTTTGGTTCAGAAAGACATTTTTTTTATCCGTTAAACTTTTTAATTAGGATAGAAAATGGCTGAGTTGGCCATTAAATACAACAGAACATGGCAGGTATCTGCCGCTCTGTAATGCAGATCAGAGCTGCCACTGACGTTGAATGAGAGGTGGCCGAACATGATCATGACAGTCAAACAGAAAGGCCAGACAAGCAGACAGATGTCTGATCAGTGATTTTCAAAACACTGTATTTCAACTCCCTCAATGTGTGAATAAAGAGGACAGGAAGTGGCAGTTTGGCAGCTCCAACCAGGAGTGTCACACTGAATCGTGTCCCCTGCCATCTCCGGACAGCTAGCGCGGCCCAGGAGGTCGCGTGAAGCGCGCAGCTCATGCATTTCTGGGACGTCGCATCCGAACGCCACCTATGCATACGGCTGAGGCGCGCGGAGAGGGACGATGGACAGAGACGAGACCATTACCACATTTCGAATGAGCCCTGACAGAACATGAGTGGATGCCTTGTCAGATCATTCTGAATACACAATGTCAGAAGTCATGCCACCATGTCAGACAACACTGGCAGTGGTAGAGAGCTAGCATGCTACAATGTTCGGATTCTTTCTATAATCTTGACATGCCTGAGATTTATGCTCAAAATGAGGTCATTTCAAGTGAAACAAGATAGAACAAAAAAATCTGTTGGAGACTATAGTGAATATACTTCTATTTTATTTTCACATTTAAACGATGTATTTTTATATCCAAATCCATACATAAATCTGATATGCTGAAATACGAATATTATGAGATTAAAAAAGTCTACTAGTGAAAATGCTTATTTTTATTTATTTTTATTTTTATTGCAAATTATGTTATTAAATTCTAACAATATATATTTGTTGTTATTTTAATTATACTGAAGTTTTCAAAAACTGTATTTATGTATTTCAAATACACATTTTTATTATGGTCTCATACCTTTTTGTCCCCATTTTATACACATCTTTACATGATCTGGCAAAGTAAATTTGACCAGAAATACTGGGTGCAGGACATACGGAATTTTACAATGCACAATGTTTTTCATTCGTTATAATTATTAATTATAATAATTAATTTTCGCATATTTCAGTTAGGTTCTGTAGGGTGGCACACCTAAGAGTCACATCTTAAACAGAAAGATTTGTGTTTCTAAATTCTGTCAAGAGAGGTAGGGAATAAAAAAAGAAACTGGACAAAACTAAAACTAGTTCTCGGTGAGATATCCAGCTCAGTTCTCTTGGGGGTTGTTTGGTACACTCTAGTGTATAAAAATGAAATATATGCTCTTATTTATACCCCAACAGATCTTGTTTTAGACCTTCCTTTTCCTGCAAATGTAGCTAGATCAGCCATGTGTTCCTCTCAAGCGTTTTACTTGGTCAGCACTTCTCTCCTAGTCAGAAATGTTGCTTAAGGTATCACTTAAGGTGTTGGAAAACAGGATCAAACGGATTGATACACAGCTTTTGACATGCTATTTGAGCATGTAGCTCACTATAATTGGTCGTGTCATCATGCATTAAATTAACAATGTATGGTGTAATGCCCTGAAACGAGTGTCTTTTGCAAATCTGTCAAATATCATGCCAAAATGCTCTTGACAGCTGTCTGGGGAAATGCTAGTGAATAGCAATTCAGCTGCTCAAAATATTCCCTGTCCAGCTGTTAAATATTTTGGACTTGCAACAACTTTCTTGAGTTAGTTTATTGGGCCGATAAGAGTGGATGTAAGGCACCGTAATTCTTCATACTGCCTACTTTTTTAACTCACAACCTTCTGTGACTAAATCAATATTTCTTTTAAGTAATATTTAAAACATTTAAGCATAAACACTGTCCAACTTGATTTAAACTGACTGTATTTTAGCAGTTTGAAAATTTTCTCATTCTTTAAGAAAAAGAGAACGACCTTAACCTATACCCTTGTTGCTGAGAATAATTCAGTATGTGTGGACTCTGTGGGCAGCTGCCTCGATTCTGTCCCATGAGTGCTCCGGAGCTGTCATAAACTGTCACGTCAACTCAGGTCTGGTCACAATATGAACTGACGCTCAAGTAGCGGGTGAACATGATTTCCGAGAGGCCATGATGAGATGAAGATTGTGCTAGCTCAGTGATCAATTTATTTTCAGGTTAAGCATGAATATGTTCTCAGGAAAAACTACAAATTACACCAGAACAGAGCTTTGCTTTACATATTAGATGTTGAGATGTTTAAGAAATTTATGTTTGATATATCATTTGTTTTGCAGGTACTGGCCTACATGCTATAGTTTTTAGAACAGCTAACTTCAGACAAGATGTCAGACAAAAAAATAAGGATGACGCCTGTACAGTCTGTACGGCGTTTCACATCAAATTCAAGCTACTGTTTTCACGTCAACTTTTTTTGGATTGGCACATGTGTCAGAATTCCTGTTCAAACTTGTCTGATCAGGTTGAAGCTTATTGCACTGTCAAACGTAGCTCTCTTCTCATTAGTCTGGGCCCCTTCCCATCAGTGCATGCACTCAAATTAGATTGACATCCAAACTGTTCAGATATACAAAGCAATTTAGATGATATTCATTAGAGCAATGACATAGGCTGATGTGACTCTGACAGGGAGCACTTCTCTTCTCTTTCTCTCTCTTATTTTATTACCACTGAGGCGTGACTACCCCCACTGAATTCACCATACCAAAGGAACAAAAAAAAAAAAAAAAAAACAACAACAACGTCAATTTAGTTCTGCCAATACTTGATGGGAAACAAGCTAAGATGACAAAGAGAGTATGCATTTGACTATTATTAAATGTTGGTTTAATAAGTTAGTACTTTTCTTTTCAAAGAGGATGTAATTGCAGCAAAATGCTCACTTTGATTTATTTAAGATTATTATTATTTAAAAAATACTTATGTTACATTTAAAAAGCCTTGATCCAACTGGTCAGACAAGGATGTTCTCATTGGGAAAAGTGTGTTTTTTGGACTCTTTTGGATGCTTGATAAAAACGGTGACCTTTGAATGTCTTATTAGAATACTGATATAATGGTAAAATTATGCAGTTTAGTATCTGAAAAAAAGACAAATAGGCTTTTGTTTGTTTTCTAATTGCATTTTCTTTATAAAAAAAAGGATTACGTTTTTTTTTTTTTTACATTTACATATATAGATGGCATGCCTCATTCAATGTATGAACATTCAACTAAAAAGATGTAAATAAACACAGTCAAAAATGGTTAAATAGTCTGATTAACAAATCTGCCAAGAATAAAAATTAACAGGTGATACAAATATTTGGAGAAAACAAACATCTGTAAAAAAGACGTCAAGGCAATTTATATTAACAAAAATGTTAAAGACTTAAGTATTATATACAGTTTTTTTTATATATGTTTATAAATAAATTTGCTTTATTATGCACAAACAAACTAAGTATTGGCACAAAAACAGAAGAAAAGCGAGCCATATTTTGTAAAATTTGCATAACATCTATGTACAAATGTACATTCTTTTCTCATCAGAACAGAAACTTCCCCCATCATGAGCATTCAAGAAAGTTCATAACTTTTAAGACCTTTTCATATATAATTGACTTATACTGTGTATCTACTTGGTAAAACTGGTGGTAGCCACCTTAACTTTAAAAAAGGTGTTTAAAGTTAAATTGCCATTACAATACTTATGATCACAAAAGCTCAGCCCACAAGGCCAACTGTTAATGCAACAATAACTGTGTATATAGTTTTTATATTAGTATCCTATTGTCTGTTCTCAAATTAGAGTACAATAGAAATCCTGGCATACTGTGTTAAGTATTGTTTTTTGTATATTACAGAGCTGACACTGGTGGCAATTGCTCCCGACATCCTCTAGCTGGCAGTACAGCAGGAATCACAGGCTTTATGGGAGGGCTCTTAGAATGCTTTGTAATCCTCCGGTTCAGATCCTTAGAAGTAAGTTTTGCCAAGTCTTTCATTTTAAACCCAAGGTGTGACTCAAGGTGACAGATGTATGTAGAACGAACTTGGAACTGTGTTGCACATTCACAACAGTAGAAAACTGGGTGTCCTGAGTCAACATTCTTTATGAACTTTGTTCTGCCTGTTCGTCTGAGCTGATATTTCACATTGGCCAGCCAGTGGCTGATGGTTGTCATAGATAGACCTGTTATATGTGATATGACCATCCTTTCCTGGGAACTCAAGTCTGATATCACATACTTTCCATCAGCTGTCTGCCTGAGGCAGGATGCAAACTGAGCCTGCAAAATCAGCAAGTGCTGGGGTTTCCAGTGCGATTGCCTGCCTTTACGTTTATACACCATGGATGTATCCTCAGCCTCATCTGAAGTATGAGAACCCTCGATTTCTGACTGCTCTGGTTTACATAAAAGCGTTGGGGACTTCAAAACTCTAGAGTCTGAAAGATTGCGCAACATGTCTGATATGTCAGAGAGGGCATTTTCACGCAAAGGACTCGCTGGCGTTAGGATTTTGGAACCAGTTGATTCACTTGCAGATACACCAGACACAGAGGAACTCAAAGCTTTGCCTGGGAGAGCAGCAGTTCTGAGACACTGTTCACTTTTGCCTTTGGACAAGTCTATCGGCTGGTCTCCGCAAATTTCATGGCAGTCAGAATGCAACTGGCTAAGTTTCGCTGAGTGTCCAGATGGACCGGCAAGAGCGGCCCTTTCAGCCATGCTGTTGCTCATCCTGAGAAGCATGCTCATAGGGTCCTGGACAGGCCTTACCGGTTTGGCAGCTTTACCCAGATGAAGGTTCATAACAGACTGAAGGGCACTTAGAGGACTGACAGAGGGTTGTTTTGGCTCAGGGTGGGCAGAGAGTAAACCAGCATCCTCATACAGATCTGAAGTGGGGCAGGTTCTGTAATCTTGTGTGTGCTTCTGAATTTCCCTTTCATTTGTGTTACCCTCAGAGACACTGCTTATAGGTGTAAATGCACTTTCATGACTTGGAGATTTTGACGTTAACAGTTTCCCTTTAGAACTTAGCAGTTGCCGATGCGGGGATCCTTGCCCATTCAAGTCATTAAATTGTTTATCAAGTTCAGAAATCTTTTCTGTTACTTTCTTTTCCAGTTTGTCCACTTCCTGGACATTAACTGCAGTGGAGGAAGCTCTTGGTGAATTGCTTGGAGGGATCAAATGACTTTTGTCTATGAAATGGCCTTCTTGACTACTGGTTGATTGTTTTAAAGAAGAAATATAGCCTGAGTTGTTTAGACCAGGTTTCGGTTGGTTTCGTAATTGATAAGCTGCATGAATGCTCTGGTATCCGCCCCAACTCGGGGCACCCCTCTGTGCTTTGTTAATAGCTGATGTAACTGTATTCTCCAGTGATTTTAGAATATCAAAATCCATTTTAGGACTCTCTTTTAGATCATCTTCAGTTAGGTAATCAGACTTAGATGACATGCAGAATTTCTGCTTAGCATCATTTATATTTGCAGACTCTTTGCAATCACTGTTTTTGTCCCCAGTTGCTACAGATGGGAGGGACGGTGACTCCAATATTCCTGTGGCTAAGAGAGGGGAAGAACATGGTGTACCTGACTGAGACTTTTCACACTTACTTTTGGGAAGAGGAGACTTGTCTGTCTTTTGCAATGTTTGGGTGACTTTGACAAAGTGGCCGGTCACCATCATATGAGCACTTAACTGCTGCAAAGAGTCATGTGAAACCCCACACTCCATACATTTGAGGTTCTGAGACTTGAACTGCCCCCCACGGCTTGTCTTCTGATCTGTCAAGTCATCTTTGTTGATTTGTTCAGAATAAATCTGAAAAATATCACTGGCTTGCCCTCCGTTGAGATTTCTTGTCTGTTCTGTGGTGTGCAAAGATTTTGCAACATCCAGCTCCACTGGAACCCTCTTCCTGAATGAAGACACAACTTTAGCAGCAATTGCTGTTCTTGGCTCTCTCAGAGGAACTTTCTGGTAGTGCTTAGTCTTTATCATGTGTACGCTGAGGTCTTGCAGGGATTCAAAAGAGTGTCCACAGTACATGCAGCGTAAGACTTTCTGGGCATCTTCCTTTCCCTCCATCTCCAAAAGAGAGCGCTTACGGGGCTTCGACCATGACTTGGCACCCTTACTAGCGCTTTCAAGGTTATCATCACGGTAGTGGTCTGTTTCATTCATGTGAACTGTGAGATCAAGAAGCGTGTCATATGATGCACTGCAGCTTTTGCAGTGGAACTTGCTAGCACCAGTAAAGATGGATCCGTAGAGTTTAGTACTTTGGCGGTAGAGCTGGACAGTGGAGAAAATACTTGGTTCAAGTGCAGCAGATTGTTTCTGAGAGACCTGTTGGAGTGTCTTTGCAATAGCAGACTGATGCCAGTCATAGCTGTTGCGTCCAGGACTGCTGTTGCTACTACTGCTACCACTGCTACTGCCAGGCTGTTCGTCTGCTTGAGGTTGTGAGGAATTCAAGCTTAAAAATGACCAGTAGGGATTATTAAGGAAGCTTTTGTAAATAGCCTTCATCTGTTCTAGACTGTCTGCAATACATACTGAACTCTCAGAACAGTCTTTTATAAAGTCTGTTGTGGTCTCCTCCTTATTTTTGATCAGGGTGCTGTCTGCATCTGACGTGGGGTCACTAGATTCACTTATGTGAGATTCACTGTCAACATCATGACCTGAGAGCTCAGCAGTAGGGGAATCTTGTTCATCCGCTGGGTTATTGAAGTCTTCTTCACTTTCACCCTGTTGTTTCTTCTTGGTCACTGAGCAATCACTTCCAGTGCCTTCGGTCTGTATGGCGTTCTCCTTAACATTCTCTGAATCATAAGCTAGTGGAAGAAAAAGAGAAAAAAAAAAATTTAATGAATGCCACGTAATCTGAACTGAATTAAGTAAACATACAAAACAATAATTTAACCCAATTATATTCTTTTAGACATTAAAATTAATGGGCCACATCCCACAAGATGTTAAACCGCAGTACAGGCTATTCATCCTGGGGAAATGAAGTACTCCTGGCCAACAAAAGTCAAAGTTAAATTTGAATTGTAATTCTGTATCCTGTTGTCTGCCACAGTTCAAATGCAAATCAAATTCAAGAATTGAATTAAAAAGGCATTCCTTCAATTCTGAAAGGCACTGGAGCATGCACAAACAAATGACAGAAGACCAAAAAAATTACCTATATTTATTCTTGAATTGAGATTTTAAACTAGTCTGGTATAGTCTAGTAAAGCGAACATCAAATGTTTTATACAATTGTTTGCTGTTAAGCACATAATCAGACTATTTACAAGAGGTTGCACCTGCTGCCATTCGGCCCACCTCTCCACATGTCCACATTTCAACACACCTGTGCACATATGAAGAGACAAATAGATAGAGGGAAAAGGTGGACAGATAGATTGAGAGGTTAAGGGGAAAGACATAAGATGGCGGCACATAAGCCACCTGTCACTTTGAATCCCACCTGACGACTGTTCACCTTGGACAGGTGACGTGTTGTGAGAAAGGTGTCTGCTCGAGCACCTCCAGATGACAGATCCAAGGGGACACGGTCGCCCTTCTCTCTGCCAGCTGCCCTCACACCCTCAAAAGAGCCCATCCACCACCGTCCTCTGGGACTGACGATCCCGTCTCCTGACAGCCTGTCCCCTGCTAGTTTGACACTGTCACTCTGACTCCGTAAGTGGAACAAATGCCCCCTTGAAAGCCATACCAACCCCCCCATCACTGTTCCACTCTATTCAATCTTGTTTGTGTGAGCATTTGTGATTATGTTGCTCATGTCAAAAGGAAAACGCTTGACATGCGAGATGTTTGGAAATACAGCAGGCCTTGAATTACAAGCTAGCATGGTGTGCCGCCACACATGTGATTCAAGTGCACCGTGGCACTCCCTTCCTTTCTCTCTCTTACAAGATCTACCACAGTCCTGACAAGAGTGTTAAAGCACAAATAGCTCTCATTTCAAATGATAATACACAATCTCACAAGCCTGCGCTTCTCTCATTTAGCCTCTCACTGGCTGTCAGCCAAGCGGCCTGCAGGATGGGGGCTCTAAAGGATAACTGGCAGGTGCAGGCCAGTCTTATCCCCTCTGTAGATTTGGATTGTCACTAGGTATCCATTACTTGCCAATCTCCTCTGATCGTGCCCGACAGCCTTGATCAAAAGATGTCATTTGAACGGCCTGATTTGGCATGAACTCCAAAGCAGCTCGAAAAGAGGGTGAACCAGGTGTAACTACAATGACATGATCATTTTCCTGCCCTCTCATATCCCTGAGACAATTACGGTGACACACTGAGGGTCCACAATGGCAAATTGCTTTTTTCTTGCACAAATGCCAAAGACTACAAGAGTGTAACTTTTTTTGTAGGGATTTTAAACCAAGTAAAATATAAAACAGATATCATAACCGTGAGGTTTTATTTCACTGACTTTCTGTACATAACACAGGCCCGCCATCATACAAAACTTAAGAGGCTACAAAAGTTCAGAAGATACTCTTTAGAATGTACTCTAAGGAGAAACTATACACTTTCACAAATGTGTATGTGTGTGTGTATCAAGGCCCAAGCCCGCTAAATTTGAACACAATCTTTAACCTTCAATGATTTATAATCCATCTCAGGAGGCACCTACCATAACCAATTATTTTCAAAAGGCTTGATTGACAGCCTGGTGATTTATTAAGCTAATAAAACGTAATGTGTGCAATGAGTTTTAGCAGATCAAAAAACCCAGAGACTTTAGTGGCACTCGCCTTGTTTGATTTATGTAACTATTACATTTGTCTTCATATGATCAGTCATTATTTCCCCTCTACTTTACAGACAAAAACCAGCACCATTAGCTATGTTTACATCCAAAGATTCTACAAGAACAAAAAGGTCACTTCCTGGTAAACTATGGCATTAAATACTAATAAAAATCTTCATCTGTTTTCAAATGGAACACACAGAGCCATAAATCACTGACTGATCACTAACCATAACAACATATAGTTACTACGTGAACAAGATCGTTCAACTTATCTCATCTCATAAAGCAAAGTTACATGACTCTTTCAATGTGCATTAAAGAATCTATTCAATAAATGTGTTTTCCATTGTAGTTTATGAAAAATCAGATAAAATTTTTTTCATTCAAATTTTTTAATTTATGCACATCTTGGTGTTTCCATCCAGTGTTTATTAAGCAATATTCCAAAATGCGCATAAAAATAGGTGAATGGAAACATAGCTAATAACATTTAAATTGGAACATCAAGTTCTATACGCAATAACCTTTGGCTAATGTGACTGCATAATGGTTTACTCTAAGACAAGACATGATTACTGTTAAAAGTAGACATATTCCATTAATACCATCTAATGCGATTCTCTAAACTCTATAGATCATCGAATTTTCACATTAGAGTTTGTTTATTTTGACATCATTGCATTCAATGCCATACGCAGTTCTTGTTAGGCAACATTGCAATAACACCAAATGATTGCTCAAATTTGAACAAAGCTTTCAGTCCGTAAATACTGTAGCTTTTCATCCTCAGAGCTCACATGACTCACTCGCAACCTCATAGTGAGATACAGATTGAGGCTAACTGTGAGAATTGTTCTTGCTTGAGGCCATGCTAATGTGCAACACATGACACTTTGATCAAAATAAAGCAGCGTTCAGGCAACATGTTGAGATGCCCCCTTGCCAAAAATAGTGAGTTCTTTGCTGCAAATGAACCAAATAAATGTGTGAATTTTTTGTCAATCAAAGTGGGCAGTCAAATCAAGACAGAAAAAGAACTGTGGGCGCATAATGTTGTCCTGGGTCTTGCCCTTTCTGTAGTGTTTCTCTTTCTCTGTTGGAGAAATTTAAAACTGACCATTTACAGTAAATGCGGGAAGGCAAACAGTCTCTGCTGACTGGAATTCCACAGACCACAAACGTCCTTTCAGGGGAGATATCTCTCTAATTATCACTCTGTGTGCCTTTGATTCCTTTTCCCCCTTGACAACAGTGTGTCTGATGTGCCTCAGCTGCCAAGAGTGATTGGCAACAATTCTATGTGTATCTAAGCCAGCAGCTGCTGAGATGATGGCCCAGCATCAAAGAACTCAGTGAGATGGATGGCACTCATAATTCTACTCTGCAGGGACAAGGTGGGGGAGGTTGGGGGCAAAAACCAACATCAAAAAATTCCCCCAGACTGTCACCCACCCACCCCCAACCTTTCAAGCAAGGCTTTGTCCCCGAGTTACCCTCCTTTAATAAGCTTCCGATAACTAGGAATTGAGTTCACTGAGAATATTGAAAGGGTTTGTTGGGAATGCAGTACTGAACTCCCAATCTTATCCGGCAATGACCACCCGGTGGACAGCTGGTGTCTCATAACAAACACAGAGAGAAAGCAAAGCTATCCATCATAGAGAGGACATCTAAGACCCTGTGCTCTGTCTATGCCTCTCTAACTCTCAGGTTACAGGCTTACACAGCCGTCCAAATAATATTCACTGTGATAAATGGTCCTCTAAGCCGCCTACCTCTCATTAATCTCTTTCTTTAAAGGAACATCCATCATGGAGCAGGGCTAGAGCTGTGGGAGAGAACGCTAGAGTTCATTTACAGGCCAGCTGAGCTTGAGTGATGCATGTCATTTTAAGCTCGGACGGGAATGCGCAGACGTGAACACGTACAAATGTCCAGAAAAGCGAATACCCACACATGGAGGCGGATGCACGCATAGATGTGCATTCTTGACAGACAAAGTCAATGATTGATGGACTGATTGACTGATTTAAAATGTGGTTTGGTAGGAGAACATTTCTAAATGCGTAATGCAAGACTTACCCACTTTTCATTAAAGTAGACGTTATCACGCATTACGCTAAATTAGAACTCATTTGTTGTTACACTTGCTTAACATGTAATATATCAGTCTGTCATCGGCTGAGGTCTCTACCCAAACAGGGCTTTCAATGACTTAATGACTTAACAGCTTAACTCAGCAGTGCGACAATTTATTAAATTTTCTCGCCTGTGTCACTTTCTTTTAGTCCAACGACAAACCCTATACAGCACCGCCTCCGTTTTGCTTTTAAACATTTGACCTGTATCTCTGACTACCCAACTTTCTCCCCAGCCTTTTTGGTCTAATTCTCGACAATATTTCTTCTTTCTTCCCTCCCTTGGCGTCTCAGAAAGCCTGCGTGATAGATGACATGTGTCAGGATGCCAGAAGTAAAGGGTGGCAGCGTGATTAACGGCTCTGTTGAAAGGGTAATTGACGGTTTGGCATTGTGCTGATCTTCTCCACCAGGGTTTGGTTTCTGGACCCCTAAGGACCAGACTGACTCATTTTTCTAAAATGGACCGCAAGCTAAAAGCCACCTCCCATGAGAAAAGAGATGGATTCTTGTCTTCTTAACAGAAGATTGATGTCTTCATTGTCAACACAGCAAAGTAACATTCATATAAGTTTACAACCACAATAGAGTGCTAGTTCAAATGAGAGTTCGGACAGCAGGTCAATGTGATGTTTTTGTGGGGGGCATTCAGTGAAATAATGAGCGATACAACAGTCCACAATCGCAATTTATCACAATATTTATTGAAAAATAAATATCTGTGAAACCAGCCTGTGGTTTAAAAAGTATGATGTCAGATTTTCACAACTTTGTGTCAAGGTCTATAAGCGTCTGGAAATTGTGTCACATAAATTACATTTTAAAGACAAAGCATGGATGCTATTAAAACGTTGATGAGCAAAAGATATCTTCACCTAATAGTTAACTATGACTTCCAAAGTGTGGCATGGCGATGATCATTTAAACTGAAAAATGCGAACTGTCCTTCTCAACAAATGCATTAATACCAGTTATGAACACATTAAACTTATGAACACACCGTCTGTGTGCATATGTGAAATGTGTACCCAGGAATGTGTAAGATTACTTTAATCTTTTGTCTCAGCCGCTGCGTAAATCAATTGGGTTCTAGCAGTTTTGAAGCTGTTGGCAGTGATTACAGGCATGCCTGGCTGGAGAGGTATGTTGACACTGGTTGGGATTAGGGAATGGTGGGCCTCTATGGTTTCCTGCCCTTTCATCACCGCCACCATCAAGCCCAGCTCCTGCGTCACATCCACGCATGACTGATGGCCGCTTGTCCGGATGACCTGCCTCGCACCTTAGATCTGACAGCGACTGATTTTTCCCTTAGAAAGAGGGAGAAGGCAGGGCCTGGAGTCGCGCCCAAAAGAGCCTGAGAACCAAGAAGCTTTTTGGCCAGGGCGGCCTGTGGGATTTGCGGAGGCGTGTCCGATTAACTCACATTATCAACCCACACACAGACGGAGAAAGATCTAACTAACAGAGTTGAAGCAAAGTACAACTCTCAAAATAGATTTGATGTCTAATCTGTCGTTCCAAATATGGCTCAAAGACAGATGAAAACATTCATTTCAGAAGGACTGTAGGTGTTTCCACATGTTTGTCTTCTCATAACGGTTCAGAATCATCTAGATTCCAGACTGGCACCAAAAAGCTCATTTGTCACGTAAAGGTGCTAAATTGGGTTATGGCAATAGGAAAGGCCAGCAGGAGTGGCTAATATCAATTTGATTACATCAAGGGAGCACAAACCTAATATGACTTGGTGACAGACGCATAGCTTGTCAACTCCAATCACTGCACCTGTCAGGAATCCATCAAGTTTACAGCTAATTAGGTGTGCTCAAATTAAGCAAAGCAAAATGTTTCTTTTTACAGAGCTGTGAGAGAGAGTGATTGGCAAAGAGTAGATTTCTCTATAAACTTTGGTTAAGATTTCATCTACGAGATTGATTTTAAGCGTTGCATCGCCTACAGAGAAAACAACGCATAAGAATCAATAAGTTAAATGTAACAGTCCTTTTCCAGTGGCACAGTATGCGACTAAATGCGTACCTGTAAACCATAAACTCACACTTGTAAACCACACGATCACCACTCTGCACAGCGCCTATGAGTGAAGTTTGGAGGAGCATACTGATGAAATAAAAGCCCAGGCAAGCTTATGGGAAAAAGAAGGAGAGCACTCACATGGCCTTGCTCTGATTGACCATTAAAGCCTTTGATGGATGAGGCTGTCACAAGGATAACAATTAAATCCAACATGAGACAAAGCTGTTCTGACAGGCCAGTCTAACAGAGCAAGCCATACCCCTCCATTAAACTCCACATCATCTCTGCCTCAAACACACACACACAAACAGTGAAGGCTATATAATAATGGCTTTGTATCTCTGTTTCAAAGAGCTCAGCTATAAATATAAAAAAAATGCCCCAGAACTCCTCCTCTTTTTAAATAATAGGATAGCATCTATTAAGCAGACAGATAATGTTTTGGTTTACATTAAGACAGCTTCAGTGGTTATGTATACTCCATGTATGCGTTTCAGTGAATCAGAAGGCCATGAGGTCTAAGCTGATAAAAAGAACATTTAATATATGTGTGTATATATATATATATATATATATATATATATATATATATATATATATATATGTATATATATATTTATATATAATTATATTATAAAAATTTAATAGATTTTATATTTTACTTTATTATCATGCATTCTCAGTTAGTACAAATGTTTTATTAGGGTTAGTCTATTTGTCCTGTAGTACAACCAACAAGCCTTTTCATAAAAAAATATCCTAAACAACTTAATGACCTTGATATACAGACAAGGGTCTAAATAGGTCCTTTCTAGTTTATAGTTTTGTCACATGACAACAAAATGGCTTCCTGACTGCTATGCAAAGTTTTTCAACTATTAGGACTATAAAACAAAACCATTTAAATTAGAAAGGAAGAAAGAATTGTCAAAAACGTTTTATGCCAAATTTCAAATTTCTGCCTTTAAATGTATTTTTTTCTTTCTTTTACTTTTTTGTTTTAGTTTTCTTTATTCATTTTGTTTATTTGATCTTTTTTTTTGTTTTGCAATATCCACCGTTACACCACTTTCAATTTCGCCTCGTCTTGAGGCCGCATAAATTCCATCAAAATGACTTTTAATTAAATATTAAAAACATGGTCATTATTCAAAAGCTATTCAAGTATCTTTGTACGAATTGATTTACACTGACAAAAAAAAAGTATCCAGTAGCATGACAGAATGCATGACTTAAATTAGTACAGGGAAAACGAGTTAAAATAAAAACCCATACAATTAAACGCGATTATACACAGATAATGCTCCTTGTGGTAGTTTATAAATGCAAGGCAGTATGAACCAAATATACCTAACGGTTTCAACACAACAAAACTCAAGAAGACAGATGTACAACAGTAGCCTAATGAAATCAGTTTAAATAAACTTACCTGCCGCTCGTTTGGGCGCCTGCTGTTTTCTCCTCGGCATACTTGCGCGCAGACTGTGTGTCTATAAACGCAACCTGAAACGATATTCAACAATATATGCCGCCAACCAGACGTGTCACCATTTAACAACAGCACGACGCAGTCACAAAAGCTACGACACTTCGCATTAGGCATAGGAGAACGCCAGGTGCTCCGTGTTCAGCGGCAGTCTTTGTTTAAAGCCCGTCTGCCGGAGTGATGAGGAAAACTGCGCGGCAGGACAGTAACGCCTAGCCGCTCGCTACGAGTTCCTCGCGTCACTCAAAAAGTCCGCGGCAACTGATTCTTCAGAGCGCAGAAAGTAAGGGGGCGTTCACACGTCTGGCGGTGTTCGAAACGGCTAGATGTAACGCAACGGAACGGCACCGAACCCGAGGGTTTCCGAGTCGAAATTAGAGAAGTTAACAGAAGTTGCACGCCGTTTAACGCCGATGGCGCAAGACGGCGAGACGCGAGAGAGACGCGACGCGGCGATCAAAGTGCGGATTGACAAAATAAAAATTCAACAATAGCAGACGAAAACGCGTGATGCGCTCCTATCGGTCACTCCCACGCGCACATTATGCCCAAAATCCAGTCTAGGTAGGCTGCTCATAAGGTTTTGAGACACTGCCAATATGTCACTTAAGAGCGCATTAACAAGACCGCTTACACTGACAGGAAGGAAGGATGTAATTTAACCCTTTAATGGACACACCCAGGAAAAACAATGGAGTTTTTTGGAATAGTAATAACCTTTAAGCATATATCAAATGGTCGATATATACATTTTTTATTATTATGCATTGACTTTAATCATTTTAATCAAAATAAGACTTGCCTTTCCGATCATAGCCCACGCTACGAATAAAAAGAATTACTCACGATTTGAAACCACTGTAATCAAAAATATGTAAGAGATTGGTGTGTAAATGAGATATTCTTTAAAAATGTATATCGCTATTACAGATTTAAAAATGCACTTTTACCATGACTGGATATCTGAAATTTAAGCAGATTTGCTAAAAATCATAAAACAGAAGAAAACCTCATGCTTTTGCTATGTAAAGGAAACCTTCTGAAACTAAATTATATCAAAATCTTTTATTTAAAAAAAATAAATATTCTTCAAAGCTGCACTGAAAACTAGTCAATCTGTGCTTTGTTAGAGATGCAGCATTTTCAGTTGTATTTCATAACTCTCTTAACGCTTGAGAGTGGAAGAGTGGTTAAAGGGTTAATTAATCTTTCCTGATTAAACTATCAGTTGTAAATGAACAATTTTCATCTTAGTCAATTCCTAAAAGATCTTGTAATAAATTCTTTATTAAATAGAATTGGCAAGCGTTAAGGACTTTTAAGATTTTAAGACTAACATTTAGGGTTATAAAATGTTTACTAAAATTGTGATTAAGATTTTGTGTATAACTTTAAATACCACTACTAAATATAACTATACCATGTGTAAATCTGAATATAACGTGTTAAACAGTAACAGACTTGTTTGCAGAAATCAAACAATGAGCAACAAAACAATATTTGCTACGAGGAATTGCAAATGTAATTTTTTTTTTCCTCTATGTTTTGCTATTCTAAGCCACTTAAAGATAAATTCTACTGTAAACTATAATATAAGAAGTATGTTGTGCATGTCTCTGTTGTACTTCCTGCAAACAGTCTCTTGAGTAATCAAAACTGCATGGCCAAAACAAGCTTGCCCTGAGGACTTTCTTTACAAATCAGCACTGTCTGAGGATGTCTTTTTAAGTACTGTAAAGTCATTCAGATGTGGGGTCAGAGTTCTGACCGTGCCATTAAAACGCAGGCAGAGACATAGTGCTCTCATTTAACTGCTCGGCTGCATCGTATATCATCCCACTGCCACTGAGCTGCATTAGAGAGGATCTTTGATTTTTACTTTTAGAGCAACATAAATCAAATGCAAGGCAAGGTCTGCCAGTGACATCCTTGTATTGGCCCTCACTGAATGGGATGGAGAGGGTTTGTTGATTGAGGTCAGGAGCAGACGGATATGTTGTACTGAACACAGTTGCAAACAAGCAAAAGAAAATAGTGTAAAATCAATCGAAATCGGTTTGTTGTCACGAAATGTAATGGTTGCAAACGTTATTTCGTCGCTCATTGTTTAATTTCTGGAAATATGCTGTTACGTTGTTATATAAAATACTCAAAAGGCCTAACTAGTAAAATATGTCTTCTTGTATTTGTGCTTGTGCAACGATGTCAGGGCAAACATTAAGGAAGCAACTGTCTCATTACCCGGACCGCTTTGGTCTTCCCCACCTCAGAGCAATCTTGTCAAGCAGCATCTGAAACTAGAAGGGACATCTGCCAGCAGGACACCCACCCTCCCTACAGCTCACAGGAGGGTGTATTTGAGCCACATGTCCATCAGTCCTGTTGTGAAGATTTCATTTTATCTCCTCTTGCCCGCTTTCCGCCACTGTTTTGAGAGGTGCTGTCCTCCACTTTGATCTATGATGAACAGATGACCTTTTTCCCAAGTCAGGTGTCTGAGTCTGTAACATCATGTTCTAACAGTGTGTCAAAACAGCATGGCTCACCTTCTCCAACTCCGGTTATTTGTCTCGGATAGACTCACAAATCTGTTTTGAAGAGATCTACGGTGAGGTGAATGCGTTGGGGATGGCGGCACCTGGGTGTATTATAAATGTTAAAAAAACTGAGAGAAAAGTAATGATGTTGATTAAAACAAAACGGAGAAAGTATGTGCAAATACTGCTTTTAGCAATTCATTCTGAGTATTGATCGGGCAGAGAGATTACGAGCCTTTCCTCTAGGAAGTGTTGATCACTCCTTAATCAATGACACAATCAGGATGTTTATTCTTAACCCGGCAATAATTCAGCGTAATTGCAGTAGGCTCTAAAATGAAATAAGTATTGCCTCCAATACAACAACCTGCATTTCATTATAGGAACATAACTGTGTGGCCAATTTATGCAACAAGGAAGACTGGGCTAGTTGTCACCGAGATTCTACCTTAGTTTCTTATCCCCTAGTTCATAAATCCCTTCCCTGCATTTGAATGGTAGTTGGCTAAATCTAATATTTAAATAATATTTGGGTAAAAAAATGCAATAGCTAATTCTGGGTAAATAAATAAACATGATTACATCACATTAAAATATCAGATAAACTCTACCATGATTGTAGATTTTATAGCAGGTCAAATTGCACATATATTAGGATAAGTTGTCATATGTATTCAGTTGTTTTATACGTTGTTTTATAATCATTTTAGTATTTATATTTTGCTGACAACTCGTTAAATGCCCACACTATGGGGTCATTAAAATACCCCATAGTGTGACAGTTGTGCTTTTCCACCATCTGGGCAAACGATTCTGAGCACGGTTAAGTGAACACGTTAAAAGAACACTTTTAGTTGCATCACTTAAATATGGTTTCGAACGGTATGGTTGCAAAGCATTCTCTGACTGTTTTTCTCAGCATGATTAGCTACAGTAGATCGTGCTAAATGTAAATGTCAATAAAAATAGTTTTGTAGCCTGTCGGGGAACTTTTACCTTTTTTGTATGATGTTATTTTCCAACAAAGTGTGTGTGCTCCCTCCAATATTTAGATACAGTTTTACGTCATGGCAAACGGGTTAACGTGCATTTGGGAAAAGACTATACATATATATGCACTGAAGTGCATCGAAACGGAATGGCTCAGAATCCCAACTACACCAAATGTTGGATTTTTTATTTTATTTATTTACTTATTTTGTCTTTTTCAGGCAATAACAATGAAAATGTTCTTTTGGATCTTTTTGGAAGGCAATCATTTAAGGTTCGTTCATTCACAACAATAACTATTAGCATTAACATGACAATTTACTGTGTATTATAAACGGCAATGCAGTTTTGCCTGATGCTTTAAAAGATGGATGCTGACAGATTGTCAATGTTTTGTAATGTTTACTGTATGGGGCTATACATATGTACGTTTATATAGTTTTCATTCATGGTAAATAAAACAACCCTAACCTGAGAAATATTCACTAGATATTCAGCATGAAACATTTTACATATTATTTAATATTTTCACTGAGAAATGTTTCATTAATATGACCACACCACATTCATATTTCCACTAATCCAACTTCCTCTCCAGGATGACAGCAGAGGCACGGTCATAGGCCGCTCTGAATAGATAATTAAGTCTTGATCTTAAAATATAAATGTACAGATGGGGCTTATGGCAAAAATGGAAATTTTTCACCTTTAACCACCATTAGTTTGACAGTGACGCAGTTTCCCCTCAGCGCGAGAATACAGTGGGCCGAGTTCAGTCAGGTGAGAGGTGACAGGGCCGTATGGTGGATCTCCTGCCAGTGACAGGCTGTCATTTGGAGATGTGTGCCATGTGGCTGTCTCTCAGCCTGTCTTTGAGCTGAAGGATGACCCCTCCTGCTCACTGGGGCTTCACCGGCCATGCCATTCCTGTCTCTCAGCTTACACGTCTGACAGGAGACATGACGTCCGAGACACATCGACTCCATCTTCAGGTAGGCCTGTCCTGCGTTTTCTGTGATAGTTCAAGGAGGGAGAGAAAATGAGAGAAAGTGTATGTGTGTCTCATTTTTCCTGTGCTATAAAAGAGATATGGCATTATGCTTTAGAAATTTGCATAGTGAAAGGTATTTGTGTGTCTTTTAAAACCAGTGTGAAGATTGAGTGAAGTCTCAAGGTTGAGTGTTTTGATTGAGGTGAAAGGTGTACTTATTAAGATTTGGAGGATTTATTTTATTTTTTTTTACCAAAAATCCATCATCAGTGACATAAATGCATTTTTGCAATTAAGTGTCCTTGTTGATAAAGTAATTTCACTTGATTTGTGGCCATTGGGAGGAGGACGAAATGTGTATTAATTCTTCAATAACAAACAAATACATCACAAACATCATTTTCTCACACACTAGTAATCCTAAAAAAAACATATTCAAGGACATGCATGCACCTTCATAGTATATGGTTATGATGTGTAATGTACACAAGTGCATATTAAATACTTTTGTATTGCGTCTGTCAGTATAATAAAGGAAAGCAAAGATTGAAGTTACCATTTACTGTACATCTTCAAACTCAATCTATCCTCCCAGCTCTTTAAAACTTCCTGAGAGCTTTCTGACCTGCTGCATCACAGTCTGCTATGACAGCTGCACATCCTCAGACCGGAAAGCCCTTCAGCGGGTAGTCAAAACTGCCCAGCGCGTCACTGAACTCGGCTACTGGCCATCGAAGACCTGAACAACCGTCGCTGCCGGCAAAGAGCTCTCCAGATCATCAGGGATTCCATCCACCGCAGCTACAGTCTGTTTTCTTCCATGCCATCTGGAAGCCACATAGACACATATAAACACGGACCACAAGGCTAAAGAACATTTTTATCCCTTGAGGTGTTGCATAAGCTAAACTCTGATCTCTCTTTCACTGTCATCTAACTTAGTCTAACAAATTCTCAAACCCAATTCAAATGTGTAATTGTACTATATATATATATATATATATATATATATATATATATATATATATATATATATATATACACACACACACACACACACACACAAATATATATATAAATCTAAAAGTAAAGGAATAGCAAGTTGTTTGTTGCAAAAAGATTATTGCTAAATGCTTCCAAAATGGAATTAATCATTGACGAGACAAATGTGGATCCGGTTTGCTTTGCATATGGCCCTAAAGCAAGAGCAATGAAAAAACATAGAGGAAGTTGTCTTCTTTAGATAAAATCTGTCTCTCAAATGAAGTGCTTCTTAAACTATGTTCATTGACAAGAGACACAAAAGCAAATGGGTTATGAAAGATAACGAGAAACAGGAAAATCATATATAAATATATGTATATGTATATGTATATGTATATATATATATACACACACACACACACACACACACATATGCTGAATTAAACATTAATGAGACAAATTATTAATCATCATGAACAAAATTAATGCAGAGTGAGATAGTCAAACAGGGTGTCTTTTTTTTTAAGATGTAAGCACATTGTCCTCCCCTGCTGCAATATCAGAGTAGCTGGACATATTTGCATGCTCAGCGCTGTGTGTCTGCAGTAATTCATCATTGGTCTCTGAGGTATTGAAAGCATCAGCATCCGTCAGCAAGCTTATGTCAATGGCTGTGTTTTTAAAAGAACAAAAGAATTATTTCTCATCAGTAGAGCACTTATTTTTAAATAGCCTGTGTTATGTGTCTCCAAAAATATCCCCAAATGCAATGGAGAAAAAAAACATACCTAATGGCCTGTAAGATCACAATATTGACAAAATAATTAGAAAAATAATCAATGGTCAAACTGCAAAACCGTGGAATGAGATTGTAGTCTATGTCCAGTGTAGCATAAAAATGCTACAACAGATCTGCTCTAAACCCCTATTCTTAATCAAAAATGTATAGAATTAATTACATTGAAGCCAATGTCTAACTGGTATATTGCATACACTGCTTACTTAACACAGGATCTAAAACACTAATGATAAATTATAAATATAAAACATTATTACATTAATATTCCATGATCTAAAACACGTTTTAATAAGATTGTATATAAATGACAAATATATCTGCTCTATTTTTTTTAAATCATAGAATTTATATAGGATGCTGACACAATGCCACTGTATGCTGCAGAAAGATAACTATTAATTTGTTAACAATAAGATCCTGTATACTATTTTATTATTAATGTCTATTGCATTATTTCAGTTTCTTTTCAGTTATTAGTATTTTAAAAAAATGCTTATGATGAGAGCATGGTCTGATGAAAATGTGTATAAATAGTCCACCAAATAAATAAATAAACTTGGTATCAGGTATATTTTCATGTGACTCTCATCACCACCTGCTTTCGGGTGATGTTGTCAGATTTCAAAACAGATTTCAGTTTTTCAGTAGGTCGGTATTAACATTGTATCAGTTAATTATATCATTTTTTTTTTTTTTTTTTTTTTTTTGCAGTGTACGCACCGATATGTAGGCTACACAACAAATTATACCTATAAACTATATAAAAAAAATAAACACACCAATAAACATTCTTGAGGTTCAGCAGCGTCGTTTAGCTAACCTTCAATTTGTTTGCCCTACATTTGCAATGCACAAATCCATAATTCCATAAAAGTATAATTTTAGGGTTTTTAATTTTATTTCGACTTTTATTTTGCTGATGAAGAATACATGTCCTGATGTAGACAGCGAGCCATTTTCGCTATTGAACAATTTCTGTTTGCTCGCTTAGCTACAGGCTACATCTTAGCCTACTCGCTAGTTCTAACTTTAGTTAGCTAGACTACCGAAATGTTGTGAGGGGGTTGAAAAATACATTTACTTAAAAAAAAACCATTATTGGCATCCTGGATAATCACTGTACTTTTCTAAAACCATCGTTTTCCCATTTAGCTTATAACACGGCTAAAGATAAAAAAATATGATCCTAAAAGTCCGGTATTGCAGATAAGGGGGGAAAACAAAGCTGTTACCCAAGTGTCCCTGCGCATAGCGCTCTCTGTCCCTCTCTAAACACCCCCCTATCCTCCAGATCAGATCGCATTGCTCAAGATGTGTTTATTTCTGCTGCGCTGTCTTGTTTGCGACGTGGCTCCATCAGTATACAGTCATGTCTCGCATTTGCAGCGGAGGAGCGTGGATAGGAAGACGAGCGCGTCTGTCAGTGAAAATGACACGCGTGCCACTTTGCTGCGCGACTGACGGCGGGATGCGCACCAGTGTCACATCCCCGTAGCCCGGAGCGGAGTGTGGGGGTCCCGTCCATCAGAAACGGGGGGATGACTCGGACGGGGATGTGACGAGTGAGTGAGTGAATGAGTGACTGGAGCCGAGGCTTTTGCCTCTCCTCATTCTCACGATCTCCAGCTGCCACATCAAACGCCTCCTTCAGCCCGCGTCCGGCTCTTTATCCCATCAATTAGATTTAATCGCAAGGATGGGTCACATAAACCCCACATGCGGGTAATCTCGAGCACTGCTGAACAAAAGTACAAAAGATCAAAAGAGCCATCAGGATCTAGTAATAAAAGAGTAAATGAGAACACACACCTACCATACTTGGGCCAGTTCTGTAAGTATGCTACCCTGACATCAAAACACTGTTGTATCATAGTAAATTATGTATCAGATAGGATCAGACTTTACCTTACAGTGTCTTTGTGACATGTACTTACTATTTATACCAAACTTACATAGATGAAGTAACCCAAACCCTAATCCTGACGCACAGTAAGTAGGCTACATCTTAATTGATATTACCTGTCAGTTTCTAACAAGGGAATTATAAAATAAAGTGTAAACACAGACTCATATCAATAATATTACATGGAATTCCAAAGCAAATACCATGTTATTTCTATCGTCTTCATGCAAAATGGTAAGTCCTTGTATGTTTTTATGATATATTCAATGTGAAAATGATTGACAATTAACTAGGGTTTATAAAAATAAAACCAAAAATCAGTTAGTTAACCTATGGTGTCCACATGGTTTTCCTAACTGTAATTTAACCATAGTATAACTGTAGTCCTACAAATAGTGATCAATAATATATATATATATATATATATATATATATATATATATATATATATATATATATATATATATATATATATATAGTGTGATACTTTGATATCACAGTACATAGTATTTTATAACTGGCATATTCATATGCTACAATAAATTGCACAAACTTACACCACCTGCTGGACATTTCTAAAATAAAACCCTAAATATACACTATCACGCTTCTCTAAAACCATCCACAAGTACTCATTAAACAAGAACCAAAAAATTCTCTAGTCTAGTACAACTGATGTGCTTTATTTGGCAGTTTACAGCATGTGCGGTGATTCGATTGTGTGGTCCATCTGAGACTCAGCTGCGGTGTAAGCAGTCTTATGCAGCTTTTCAGTTGAGAACAAGACTTTGGCTTTTTACAATAGTTACACGTGGGAACAGAAATGTCTCAAAAACATCACAGTTACATAGAAGTAACATGAAGAACATAGTCATTACAAATTGCAACTCCAAAAAGGAACAGCCGGCATAACTAGTACGTTAATACACATTTTTAAAATTACATTCTCATCCTTCAGGCCACAATTTTTCCATGCCTGTCAAAGAGATAATAGTCCAAATCTGGCGAATATAACTACAACAATAGAGTATAGCGTCCATACGCACTCAACATGTAACATTGACACTTGCCTTCTAGTTGTTCGATGCCAGAATTTTAACACTGACTTTAAAAAAAAAAATCACAATTCTTTTATATTTTCAGTTAATATATTGTTCCACTTCGTTAGGAGAGTCTGTAGCAATAGACTTGGCAAGAGAAGCAGTACTAAACTATCGCAAAAACCTCGGTGCTGATCTGTCATTGCATGCCGCTTTTCTAAGACGGACTCCTCTACGGATGGTCTTCAACATGTCTTCACCGTCCTTCTCATGCCCTTGTTCTTGCTGGTGGCCCTGGCCGGCCTGAGGGTCCGTGGGAAATGGGAACTGGCCCTCACCAAGAGCGTGAGCATTAGCCACCAGCTCTCCAATCTTCTCCACCAGACTATGGCGATTGGCGGCAAGCATCTGCTCTTCCTCTGAAGTGAATCCCGCAGCTCCGGTTTGCTGGGCGTAAACACTTCCACCACCAGCTCCCCACGTTGGCAGACTCATTCGCTTGGGAGAAGCTTTGTAGTCCAGAATTTCTAACAATTCATCATTGTACAGGTTTTCCTCGCTTCCATTGTGCTCGGGAGGAGGGCTGGGGAATCCAGGGGAGTCTGGGACGGTCGGGGTCTTTACAGGGACGATAGGTGGACGTATGGGGATCGGACCCACACTGGATGGAGTGCGCCTCACGTTTGTTTTAGATGAAGGGGTTCTACGAATGGTGGCTGTTCCTGAGGCTATGACGCCGCTTCCTCCTCCTTTGCCATTGGTTGTTGGCGCTCCATGGGCAGCCAGTGCTCCATGCAACCCCGCGGTGCTGGCGGGCCGCTTGGTCTGGATCATACGGCGGTAGTTCTGAGCCAGATTGCTGTGGCGAGGGACGGTGCAGGACTTGTCGAAGTCCGTCTGTGTGTCGTTATCAGCATCGCCATTCATGGAATAACAATCGTATTCAGATCCTGCGAGGAGAAAGATGGGAAGAGAAGACCTTCATGCAGTGTTTTGTATTTGTGTGTGTGTTTAGGTGTCTTATTAAAATGCTAACAGTTGAATAAATATGTCTGTGTTTAAAAATATAGCGAGATTAATATTTAGGTGCCATTTTATGGCATCACAAGCACACTCCCAACCTAACAACTGAAATGTTGCTGTATACACTACTGATGGGTTTGGTAAGATATGTGAATGTTTTTGAAATAAATCTACAAATTCCTGTAAAATTACCTCTAAAACTTGTTTGTAGTTTTTTTTATTTAATTTATATCAAGCAGCCCTACTCCAGTCTTCAGTATGACATGCTTTTTCAGAAATCATTCTAAAATTCTAATAATCCTTTTTTTTAAATTAAGCCCCAAATAACAGCATTTATAATGTCATAGAAATAATTTGTAACATTACACATCCATTTAAATAAAAGTATGAATTTCTTTAAAAATAATAATAAATATTCTTACTGATCCCAAACATACAGTTCATTCATACTGAAAAATATCAACAGAAATTGTTAAATGTGCTGTATTTAAATGTTCATTGTATTTTTTAATGGTTACATTATTTATGTGTAATGCATTTCAAGTTTATTCGAGTATTGTTTCTTGTTGAGTGCACTGCTTATATCCAGTGAGGGCTATTATTTGTAAGCTGTATGGAGTTCGTGTAGCAATCCAGTCACTTTTGTGGTTTATTTTCACATAATTTCTGATAAAGAGCTTTCTGGTAATCTTAATATTTATGCGTGTTAATATATATTTTTTTCTGAATGAAAATGCTGTACATGGCGTGCACCCGTATTTAAAGTGTTTACGTGTGTGTGTATTACCCTGTGAAGGGATAGTGTCCTCTGAGCATGACGGTGTCGTGTTCTGTGTGCTGTATCCGCTGGAGTACTGCAGAGAGTCACAGCTGCTTTTCTGCTGCTGTTCTGTACTGAGCCCACGGGTCAGAACCATAGCCAGCTCACTAGCAGCGGATGACATCGGCTTACCATGCTAAGAGAAAAAGAGAGAGTATAATAGATACACCACTAGTCGAAAATCTGTTTTTATTTATGTTTTTTAAAAATACAGTAGAAACAGTAACAATTTTAGTACCATTTAAATTCAGCTTCTTTTAAAATTCATTTTAAGATGTAATTTATTCCTGTGATGGCAGTAAAATTTTTATTGAGATATTTAAAACAATTGCTTGAAAACAATTGCTTATTTCTAATATGTAAAATATTTATTTTAAATAACTGATTATAACTTAAAACCAAATCAGCATACTAGTATAATTTTCATGTGGCATCGAAGACTGAAAAGTCAGGTTTAATGTCACAGGAATAAATTATATTAAAATGTAAAACAGCTACTTGAAATTGTAATAATATTTGACAATATTACTGTTTTACTTTATTTTTAATTAAATGAATGTTGCCCTCGTTTTAAAACCATTCAAAAAATCTGAATTATTGTAAACAGGTAGTGTTTAAAATTATGTTAAAATTATGTAAAAAGTATTTCTCAATACCTTTGCAGAAAGGTCTTTAGAATTCATCCTAGTTAGCCTGTAAGGATCCTCAGGGTGAATTATTCCATTTCCCCCCACTCCACTAGAGGCCTCTGCAGCCTCAGTCCTGCGCTGGCCGCTTACAGCTGTCTGCTCATAGTGACCAGCCTTTGACCAGTCCTGCTGCAAGAGGAAATGGTTTTTGGGGGGGTTTTTTAGGTCATGGAAATATAGCCAGAACAGGACAGGACCTGCTTATTTAGTGCATGTTTCTTTTAGTACAAAAAATTAATAACCAGCGAATTTTAGGATGTTGGTTAATAGCGAAAAGCAGATGATAAAGAAATGAAACGGGATGAGATAAAAACAAACAAATTAAAACTAATAATGTTTTGTAACAGAAGATAATAAAGCAAACAAAGGCTGACCGAATGGTCAAAACGAAAAACAAACCTTCCAGTAAGGAATCTTTGATGTGGGTGAAGGGGAGTTTGATCCTGGGGATTGATTATAGGAAGGGGACGCAGGAAGTATGTAAGAGTGAGGCCTGATGGAGTCATTAAAACAGTGAGCAGGGCGAAAGGTAGCAAAGGATGAGCCGAACTGTGGAAACGGAATGACAGGATGGCCCGGTCAAATACAGAAAACATCACACAAGCTTCAGTGAATATCCCACACCAAATAGCATGTAATTATATACAAAAACCATTTAAATTAACCTACATACATCAGTATAAATCGCTTCCAAAATAAAAGGTTCCTTTACATATGAGTGAGTATATATATATATATATATATATATATATATATATATATATATATATATATATATATATATATATATATACACACACATACACAAGCATGTAGATATTTAGGAAAATATGTTATATTTGTATTTGTACATTATATATATATATATATATATATATATATATATATATATATATATATATATATATATATATATATAATGTAAATTATATACATACTATAAAAGCTCTAATATACTACATTCTGTTGTAATTTTATTGAGCTCAAATATATGGATATTGTGATTAAGTGTTAAATCAAAAAAATATGATAACAGTGCAAATTATGTGAAAAAGAAATAAATGATGACAAAATTCTGTTGATTTAACCAAAAACTGTAACAGAGCTCAACTGAAGATGTTGGGTACAAAGATATTAACTAATCAAATCATTTATTAATAAGATTTCCTGACAGAAATGAATACTTACTATTGTGGGTGAGCCGCACTCACTGACTGACTGACAGGTTTCTGAAGCCTCTGAGGATGCAGAACTGGAGGACTTCTGTTTACCAAAAGAGAGATAAAGATAGGTTAGTAATGTGGATGTGGAAATTAAACGAAGCAGACAAAAACAAACCGACCTGACTAGTGATGTCAGACGGCATGGGGGAAGGAGGTTTGGAGTGTACATTGGCATCTTGAGAGACAAATCCAGAATCATGAGAGGAGACGCTGCTCAGGCGATGGGCGCCACCTGGTGGCAGGTGCACCAAACTGAGTGGAACGCAAGGAAATCATTAGTGTTATTCCCAGAACCAGCAATTATATTAGTTAATAGTAGTAATTAATAGTGATAATTTAGAAATGAAGCAAAATCCTAAAGTGCCCCTATTATGCATTTTTTTCAGACGTTTTAAATCTGAAAGTGCACCACATATACTGTGCTGAAGTTCTGAATCACTGAAACGAACCCCAAGCTGATTCATGTTAACATCACCAAGAAATATTAGCAAAGTAAGTGCCCGCCCACTTACTGGTCTTTTCAGGTCGGTCTAAACGATAATACAAATTCATACTTTCCCACTACAAGTCGCTTTAGGAGCTTTAATATAGTGGTTTCTCCGGTAACAAAGCAGCACTGCACCTTGCATGCGTGTCAGAGACTCCCGAAATCAAAATATGAATCTTACATTTACCATAATAGGGGCACTTTAATTGTGATTGAAAAAATAATGAGACAAGCACCTGCAAAGGCTGCTCTTCCTAGATCCAACACTACTGGGAGAAGAAGGTGGAGTCTGGTAGGACCAGTTATAGTCAGACCCCTTAAGATCCAAAATCACCTAGTGGAAACAAAGATAATACATCATTACTATTATTTGTGTGTGTGTGTGTGTGTGTGTTTGTTAAACGCTTATCATATATGCATTTTTAAGCACCTGTTCGCTGGCCTCTGGCAGTTTATGTGGATCAGTGGTCAACACGGAGAGGTCATCAATAATGGCCTGGAGGTGAGTGGCCTCTCCCAGCATGGCAATTTCACCAATCTGAGGCAAGAGGTTAATGCCATTTTATTGTAAAAAGCAGCAAGCACTCCTCTCTTTCATTCAAGTACATATAGAGAGAGCGGGGCATGTTGTCAATTGATGTGTGTGTTTTTTTGGCGTTTTTAAAATAGCTGTTTTTAACTGAATACAATAATTTTTATTATATATTATCTAGATGTAACTTCTAGACCCAGAGCCCTTCATTCTCACCACTACAGGCTGCAGGAAGCTGATGAAGGTGCAGTAGCGCCCTCTTTCCTCCAGGAGGGCTCGGCGCACAGCCTGCTTCTCAGTCTCCTCCATCAGAAGGTACATGTCGCTCACATCCTGCATGGCACTGTCCAGCTGTGGCTGCAGTCCTCCTCGACCTGAGAAAACGAGATGCTGTGAGAAGCAATAAAGCAGTGTGTGGATGAACAATGCATTAAAGAATTTTGGGGGAAATTTGGGGAATGAAAGATTTTATTCAGCGAAGATCACATCCAAAATAAAAAAATGTGTGCTTATTGTGTATATTTATCATGTATATATAAAGACACACACATACAGCGTACACATAAATATACTTAATTTAGAAATGTAATGCATTTTTCTTTAATATATGTGTATTTATATACATGTAATAAATATACACAGTACACATGTTTATGTAAACAAAAACTTTAACGTTGGATGCAGTTAATCACGATTAATCGTTTGACAGCTCTACTTTAAATTGATCAAAAGTGACAGTAAAGACTTACAGCATTACCATAAATAGAGGCTCTTTTGAACTTTGTATTCATCATAAAATACTGAAAAAAAACTATATCATGATTTCCATAAAACATTAAACAGCATAAATGTTTTTATCATTGATAACGACTATCACAGGAATAAATTACATTTTAGAAACAATTTTTAAATAGTAATTTCGCTGTATTTACTGTATTTTTGATCAACGAAAGCCTCGGTGAGCATTAGTTAATTTTTTCAAAATCATTAATAAATCTTACGAACCCCAAAGTTTTGAACTTTTAACTCGCTAAGCATTTTTAACACATGAAATGTTTGATGTAGATGTCAACACAAATGACCCATGGGTCGGAATGACCAAAGATAGATAAGGGTGGATAATGTCAACACAGCAAACAGGCATTGTTAGGCTTCATGCAAGGAAACCTTCATGACCGTATAATGAAAATAATAAATGACTATGAATCTAAACACATTGCAAATATTCCATGATTGTGCGTTTGTGATTTCATAACACAGATGCTTATTATGTCTGATGGAAAGAATGACGATGAGATGAGCACGCTTTGAAAACAATGAAATTCTGTGTTTGATAAGGACACTAAAACACACTCGTTAAAACGCACGCGAAATGCCTCGGATGAAATGAAATGAATGTTAGTCATGCTAAATGTGGTGAACTACGATGGAACTGCCTGAATACATACCTGGTAGTTCTACAGTTTATAAGCAGAAGCCAAGCCAATCACAGTATGAAAGACAGAGAGAAAAATAGCATTGCCATGAAGAAATTGAAAAGGAATGCGACCGCAAGCGTGTACGTTGCCTCACAACATTTATCACACATTGCACTAATGTAATTATAAATTTCCCTCTCAACATTTTTTTTATGTTCCCCAGAAGTAAGGAAGCCATACAGGTTTGGAACAACAAGAGAATTAGTAATTAGCGACAGAATATTCATTTTTAGGTGAACTGTCCCTTCAAAATCAAACACAATAGAAGCATTCCTCCACTAGATGGTGATACAGTTTATTAATCACCATCATCTATTGATTTAATAGGGTTGCCAAGACCTTTTGACCCAACTCTTCAACATTATGATCTTTAACTGAATTAATTTAGGCATTAAAAAAGTAAGCATGCGAGAGAGGAGGTTGAGTTAGAAAACATCCCAGCACCACAATTATAATTTAACATACTGTTTTGAAAATAAGGCAAAGTGTGTGTGAGCAACTTCGAGAAAAGACCAACCTTTTCTGGCTTTCTTCTGCAGCTTTATTGTGTCAGATGATTTTTTCTTGATCTCCTGCCTAGAGCGCTTGTACTCTGGTGAACAGAAAGAAAGTATAAATTCGTGTTAGTGGCTTGGTGTGTAGAAACAGGTTTGCATGTGATGAGTCAGTCCTACCTTTGGCATGGTCTTTATCAAGCAGGGCGGCTGTTTTCTTCCACTCTTCTATCTTGTCTTGGAGTGGGGCAATCATTTTTTCCATGAGAGCACTATATAAATTAAAAATAATACAGTTAGAAATAATACACTTATACATATTTTATTATCTTTTAAGAAGAATATAACTAATATATCTTTAAAGAAGAATGTGAAAAATGATCTGAATTATAAATATGCTACTAGTCAAAATTTAAAATAAATCATATCTCTCAAAAACTAACGCTGTGAAAGAATACTGCGATTTGGAATGATTTAATAATTTAAAATGTAATTTATTTTAATGCTTAATTATTAATAATGGTTCATATTTATTTTCAGTGCTGACAATAGTTTTTGCTGCTTAATATTTTTGCAGAAACCATGAAACCGTTTTTTTTTTTCAGGGTTTTTGATGAAGTGAAAGTTAAAAAAAACAGCATTTATTTGAAATCGAAATAACTCAACCCAACATCTGAATGGTAATGGATCAAAATTGGTAATAATAAATTACTTTTGAGCATCAAATCACCATATTAGAATTATGAATAACACCAAAGGCTAGAGTAACGGCTGCTGAAATTCAGCTTTGCCACCATAGAAACAAATTACATTTTAAAATATAATAAAACGGAAACATTTCTTTTTATATTTGCGAATATGTAAAATATGAAGATTTCCTCCTTTTGTGTTCCACAGAATAAATGAAATCAAATGAGTATTTTGGAATGAAATGCGAGATGAGAAAAGGCTCATTTTGGGGAAAACTATTCCTTTAAGGTCAGCATTGGAAATCTGTGAGCAGTGAGCTAATTTGGTCTCTCTGAAGACAACACATTAAAGCCTTAGAGCAGGCCGATTGATCCATGAAAGTTTGCTTATCTCCGCAGTGGAAAATCAATGCCTGGCACAGGCATAAAACCCTGCCTGTGCCGTCTGACTGGCGGGGAGCAAGGCATGAAAGTAATCAGGCCATGGACGGGTCGATCACTCACTTGGTGAAGTGGCGCAGTTTGGCCTCGATGCTGCGGTGTCGCATGCACATCCGGGTCAAAGCGGAGCCGATATCCCTGGTGGCACCTGACAACAAGACAAACGAATGTAAAAAAAAAAAAAAAGAAAATAATAAGAACATTCTGAGTGTCAGTATTTTTTGAAAACATTAAACTAATTTGTCTGTGTATAGATTTTAATGGCACATATAAAAATGACCACAAGGGGGCAAACTAATCAGAAACACAAAAGCAGGCCCATTAAAGGAAATAGTATGTGCTTACTCAGTGAAAGTGCAAAATAATTGGACCATATTAATTCACAAGAGACAGAACTTCAAAGGCCACAAAATAGAACACTTCCCAAACCGAATGGCTCTGATCCATCAAGAAGTGCTCACTCGCTTGGTGACCTTGAACACAATTACTTAGCGGTGTTAACTTTCCTCTCCAGCCAAGTGTAATTAAAATGGGGTCTTAAGCTATAAAACCCAGCCTGCTTGGGCCTTAACACAGCCAGCTCAGCCAAGATTTCCCCCAATCTCACAGCCAGATCTGATGAGATTGAACTCTGTCGGTATGAGGGCCAGTAGGTTACACAGGCTAGAAAGGCCAAAGGCTCTACTTACAGAGTTCAAGGGCCGATGGATAAAAGGGAACATCTGACTGATTATGATATCGACAGATGAGAAACATAAAGAACTAAATGAGTCCGGTGTTTACGGAATGATTCTGCTTCCTTAACTGTGAAATGGTTCTTTTAATACTCTGAAAAAAGAAATGCATGGAGAAAAACAAGTAATTTATTTAAATGATCTGTTTGCATGGACAACAATATCTAACAGAAATGTTTACTTATTTCATTCATTAATATTTGTGACATACGTATTGACAAAATACATGTTGTGAATATATATAGGCTATATTCAAAAGAATATTTACGTTTTTGATTCACTAAAAAGTTCATTAGAGTCTTTCATTTGGGAACTAGATTACGTTTGTTGTGTTGTTTTTGATTCACTAAAATGGTTCATTATATTTGTGCAGGTCATTTGTTCAGGAATCAAATTATACTGGTTTTGTTGCTATGTGTTTTTATACACTAAAATGTATAATAAACTGGCTCATTAGTAATTTGTTCAAGAATCAGACTACACTGGTTGCACAATATGTTACTGATTCGCTAAAAAGAGTACTCTCATTGGGGTAATTTGTTAGGGAATTGAACTACAGACTTTTGAATAAGCTTTGCAGCAAACTCCATCAGAGTAATTTAATGCATTATTTCTTTCGCAATGGTGGAATAATGCTGGGACCGTTGATGCAACCAAATCATAAATTTAAAAAACAAAACAAATAAAGACTGTCTGTCAATTACACAAGCTTTTAAAAAACACGAATCAGTGTTTTTGTACATCGAATATAAATTTAGCAATATTTGATTGTGTGCAATAAGAAATAGGAGCAGCCCAGAAGCACAGAACTCCATCTCTCCATCCAGCCAGGTCCAAAGGGAAAAGGAGGGAACCCGGTAAAGGGATATCCCTTCATTCTTCCACTCTGTATCTGCCTTTCCTGTCTGCTCATGTTTCCTAAACACCATTATTACAGGAGAGAATGGGAGAGGCCGGCAATAACCTGCCCTCCTGTAACCACACACACACACACACACACACACACGGCTACTGAAGCACCAGACCTGAAAACCTTAGCAGCCTCCTACATGAGAGTTAGTGGAAAAAAGCCACATCAGTTCTTTTGAGACTTTAAAATATACGTTAGATTTAAAATATATACAGAGTTTTTATTCACATAATATACATGTGTGCACTGTTTATATTTATTATGTATATAAATATACACACATACAGTTTATTTTTCAAAATATTTACACGTATATATTTATATTAATAAAATTGATATTATATATATATATATATATATATATATATATATATATATATATATATATATATATTATATATAAACAGCATTTTATCTTACATATGCACATAATTGTATGCATTTATACACACATAACAAATATAAACAATACACTTAATACAACATTAATCGCAATTCATCATTCGACAGCACTAATATAGCTTAGTCTTAACGATAATAACTATGTTTCAAATCAAATTCTGTTTGATATATATTTATGCATTTTCTTCAATCAAATCAGTGCTATAAAAAGCACCAAATGAGAAGTCATTTTGCTGGGTGGGACACTGACAGACTGAATAGTGGCCAAACCAGGTGACAGTTAGGAGGAAAGGAGGGTTAAAGATCAGCCATCTGAATCCTCAGTCTTAAGGGCTGTAGTCAGGAAATGATATAGCAAAAAAATAGAAAATTCCCTGTGTACCATTTGGCTCAGACCCACAGGTCCATCCCATAGTGTCGGTCTGAGAGAAAGACTCGCTGTCAGTACACGGCATGCTTGTCCAAAAGCACGCACGTCTCACATCCTATTCTCAAAGGTCTTTGGTAAGGCAAATCAAGTTCAATGCTACTGGTGTTGAGACATAACAGAGCTGTTCCTGAGTTTATCTGCACACACACACACACACACACACACACACACACATTCATTTGCATGGCTCAATGCAAAGTTCACAGCTGCACTTTCACTCAAAAGCGGAGGCTTTTTTATCTCAAAAACAGACCTCCTCGACGTCATTGCTACAGTCGAGATGATATGCTACACAAACACACTCACACACCTGCCAGCATCCTCTTCCCTTCCCTTGAGGGATCAGCTGACAGCTCCATCCTGAAAGCGTTCACAGACTTCCTGTATCCAGGAGTCCCCTGGCCTCCCACCCCGACCGGACACTTGCGACTCCCACAGCCTTCCTTCACATCATGTGATGCAGAGGTTTCAGATGCTCCATTCAGCCAAACTCTCACTGCCTCCAACACCTGCCCACGACTGGGAAGCTATTTAGCAGATCTGTGAACCCTTGAGGAACTGCTCATGTTGCTTAAAGCGATAGTTCATTGCCATTTACTCCACCTCATGTTGTTTCAAACCTGCATGAATTACTTTGTATTAAGAAACACAGATGAAGTGATTTTCATCCACACAATGGAAGTAAATGAGAACATTTTTCAATTTGAACTCATTTTCACTTTGTTGACACGTGTTGAGAAAATGAAAATTTTCTAGACGACATTAAGTTAGTCCATTTATTAAACAACATAGCCTTTTAATCATGTTGTATAACTATACCGTCTTGTTCATTTTAACACCAAAATTTCAACCCAAAAGGGAATAGAGTTGGTAATTTTAATCCATGTTCATTTAAAAATAAAAGCACACTGAATTACTGTAATCATTTTTTGATTAAAAGTGGTGCCACTTTGATAAAAGAAACTAAACGTGACCTTAACATTATTTTAGTCAAAACATCTGATAAAGCAACATCTGAAGGGAGAAGCAGTTTCCATGGGTCTCTGACTATAAGATGGGGCCTTTCGCTTGCTGAATGGATATGAGTGCAGGTGCACAAGTAGCTGGCAGACACTCTTAACAGAGCTTGTGAATAGCTGGCACTGCAGCAGTCTGATTTTGCTCTGAAAAGACTTCAATGTTCCACTAATGTCACTTGAGCAGTGCTATAATTTTAGCTATCTACACACAAAAAAATTATAATTTGGACCAACTTAGAAAAATATTCAATATATATTTATTTTCTTTTTTTTTCTTGCATTTCTCAAATTAGATTTATGACTTGGTTAAAACCTAGCATTTGGTTTTAATATGAATTCATAATTTTCCCAAAGACAAATACATGCATTCAAACATAAAAATATTTATTATAAAGACCATAGTTAATCAGAATAATTTTTTAGACATACACCTAAATATATCTTATTGTAATATTTTTACTTCACAAAAAAAGCTATAAGTAGTTTGTTTGTTAAAATGACATTAAAACATTTTTCTAGTCTGTTTATCATTTAATAGAAAACTATTGTTTATTTTAAGTATTTTCTGTTAAGAGTTTAATATGCTTTTAGACGACCAGAACAAGTTTAAACCAGATTTTCTATTAAGACCAATATAAAAAGCACTTTGAATGAAATAAAGTGTGTTCTTTTTCAGCGTTTTAGAAAACTCAAATTTGTTCCAGCTCCATTCTGATTCTCCAATCAAGTCTTGATGTATATAACATGACGTCTTGCCCCCTAAATATCTACTTTGACTTAAAAATGAACCACATTAGAAGAGTTACAAATGCAGATTCACTTTACATTTAATAAATATCTCTTTGGGGCCACTACAGTGTGGGATTGAAGAAAATATGAAGTGTTGAGATACTCAATTCCTCATATACACATTTGCACGCAACCTCAAGCATGAATGCACATGAGTAAAAACAAAAACATCCACTGCTCTTTCCCTCTTCTCACGTTTGTAGCGGAAAAATCACGTTTTTGCTGAAGAAAGCTTGCCTAAAGAACATTTCTGAGGCTTACATAACGATCTAATAAACCAGCAGACTAATAAACAGAAGAGCTCAATGTCAAAGACGCTCTCACACGTTCAGACCGGCACGAGTTACACGAATCGACAGACAGAGACAGGAAGACCAGTGACAGCAAAGCTGAGTTTGGCCCCCTGCCTTCACTCTATCTGTTCTCAATTACTCCAGACTTCCCAGGACTCTCTCTGGCATGAGGAGGGGACATTAAGGATGCCCATGTGTGTATGGCTTAGTGTGAGTGTGTGCATGTGTGTTTACAGCCTCTAAGACTTCCTGTCTGGGGGATAGAGCACCGCTGCTAAAAATACTCTGCAGTCCTCCTCACCAGATGTGCTTCGCATTGCAGCTTCACCAAAAACACACTCGCACGTTTGACAAAAACAGACATAACAGATTCCCCTCTGTCCATCTGTCTCTCTATTAAGGGAGACAGTAGTTTGGTCAGGTGTGAGGTGAAGATAAGTCAGTTACATGTCCCTCTCTGCTATCCGTCATCCGTCTTTTGCTTTGCTCCAGTGGGTCAAAGCCAGAGTTATGCGTCCTAATGTACTTCCCGAGGTAAACTTAACAGTAATGAGCATCAGAAAAAGGTAGTGGAAAAGGTATTGTATTTGATTTTCTCCTTTTTAATGTCATTTCTCTTTTCATTAGGATGTAGAACACAGCGTTCTGTTCTTTTAATGCTTGATTTTGTGTTCAAGCGTCTGCGCTTGGCTCCAACAGCTGAACGTAACTGATTCCACACTAAACGTGTTGATTCTGGATGAATCTAAATGCACTCCAGGTTTCCTCTCTATTGTGAATAATATTTGTGGTAAAGATTGTTATAAGAGGCACTCAAGGATATAAAATGTGTGCTGCTTTTACTGAAGACAAATAATGAAAGACATAAGTTAGCTTAACAACTGTTGGTTCTGCATTCTGTCTACATTTAAAGGAATAGTTCACCCAAAATCATTTACTCTGCCTCATGTTGTTCCAAACCTATTTTTTTTTTCTCATGCTGAACAGAAAAGAAAATATTTTGAATAATTTGGAAGAGCCAAACAGTTGTTTGTTCCATAATAAATAGTCAATGCCGACCATCAGTCATTTGTTGAACTAAAATAATACCGCCAATAACGGTGTTCTGAATCATTATCAATACCGTTTTTATAGACCATGATCCATGTCAATAAAATAATAGTATTACCATCTCATCTCAGAAATACACCATAGCATTACATGTCTAAACATCTAATTATTGAATAAATAGCAATAGCTTAATCATCAAAATGTTAAAATAAATATAAATAATTAAAATCTTTAAATAATTAGAAATAATTATGAGCGTTGCTTTAACTAACGATAAATAATGAAGGACAAAAGATGACTTTCGCAACTGTTGGTTCTATTTGTGTACTTTTACACTTTCCCTTTTTATATTAACGAAAAAATATTGTCAGAAAATAACATTGCCATGGTGTATTCTATCATTTCAATAAAACCACGATTTTACAGTCTCAGATAACCAAAAACCATGACACCATGTTGCAAAACCACGGTACTGGCACATTACATGTCCAAAAACAAAAAACCATGGTAAGCCATTGATAAAAATCCAAAAAACCTGAGGTTGCTATTATAGATGTTCAAACACATGTCGGTTTCATGTGACCATGCACAAAAGCCACAGTAAGTTTTGTTACTGAATTATGCTGACTAATCTATCTTTATGCTTACTGTTTACTTTATTTACAATCATAGAATAAAGCTATATGCCAGTATGAAACATAAATGCCGCAAGTCTAATTTAAGGAAAGGTAATGGCCAGTTAACAGGTAAAGTGCTTAATAAATCAGTTTGGTTGAGCTGTTTGTTGACCCGCAGACCTGATGACAAGGTAAGTTAACAGAAATGGGTGAAATGTAGCAAGTGTGAATCTGACGGTATAATCTCTGGTGCCAAGTAAGGCAAATTCTTGCCCATGCCCCACACTCCAGATGGCTGGCACGGATACATGCCATCTGCCAGTCCAGAGCTGCAGGGAAGATTAGCAGCCCACTGCGTCCCACTGACACACACTCGCACTAACATGCACAAACTCAGCCTGTGTGTCAGAACAAGGTAAAGAGGATTACACATCTCTGCCTCGCCACTGCAAGCCGGGCGAAATCGCTTCCAAGCTCCTTCCATGTATAGACATAAGCACTCGTACTGTATACACTCGCTGAGAAGAGCCTGTCGTCGGCGTGGATGGAAAATACACAAATGCAGACCCAAGAGCCATCATTAAAACGCACCTCGCCCCGATCCCATGACAGAGAGGTTTGTGACCATCTCCCGTGGCGCATCTCTCACAACATTACCAGCGGGACTAACTATACACTTACACAACTAAATCACTGCGGGGTTGGCGCAACGCATAGAGCAAGGCTGACATCACATAAACACATTGAATTAGACGTGTTAATAAAGTACTAGATGAACAAAGCATGTATCATTACATTTGACTTGTGTTCCAGTAAACATCCCTCCTCTAGCATTCATCACTGGAAATGAATGTAAGCAAATGCTGTTATTTTTAAAGGCCAGACATCCAAATGCAAGTGAAACACAGACATCAAACACTTCCACGCCTGTCTTACACGTGCACTAATAGACTGCCCACATCTGCTCTATAAAAAACGCTGACCATGACGCCATGACTATAAAGATCACAAACAAGCCAGACTGCTGGACTCCTTTGCTCTCAAAGGCAGGGAGTCATAATAGAAGGGAAAGGTATAGGAAAGGGGGGAGAGAGAGAGAGAGAGAGAGAGAGAGAGAGAGAGAGAGAGAGAGAGAGAGAGAGAGAGACACTGTGTAATCTACTTTCACATTGACATTCCCTGTATAGATTTTCTGAAGCTTACTTACATTAAACTTACACCAAAAAAAAATAAATAAAATAAATAAAGTTGTTGTTTTTTTACCACTACGAATCAAGAACTGATTAATGTTAATACTGTTCAATCAAAAGCATTGGTTGATCATATTTAATAGTCATTTCTACAAATAAACAGGAAATAATAAACAATAGTACATTTAATATATAATTCTATATTCTAAATTAATATATTAAAAATATGAATTAACACTAACAACGGTATACTAATATTTCTATAGTTTATTTTAACTTTATATTATTTAATTTTAGCAAATTAACTATAAAATTATCAATGTGATGCTATATATTATATTATTTTATATTAATTTAGTGCTGTCAATTAATCGTGAAAAAAATTTTCTTTTACATAATATATGTGTGTGTTTATGATGCATATATAATTACACCCACACATGCAGTATAGATTTAGAAAATATTTACATGTATAAACACTTATATATTCATATTATTTTACTTTATATTATATACAAGTATATTTAATATTTAAACATAACATATTTTTCCTCCGGTCTGGACTGTGTGTGATTACAGGCCTGTTAACTGGGGTGATGGGGGAAGAATGTGTGTCACTGGAAGCTGGTGAGATGAGAATCCGTCTGATGTCAGTGTTTTAGTGAGACCTCCAGCTGTGCCAGTGCCCCCAGCCTGTCCCTAATTCAGAGAGAACGCATGCCTACTGTTGCTGACACTTAATACCAGGGATTATATGCTGCCCTCTCATTGGTGTAGAGTAGATATCATTTCAGCGCGGCGCTACTGGAAACCAAAAAACAAGGGCATCGCAAAAAATAAATATATAAAAGAATACGATTAATTATTCTCTTAAAAAAGGGCATTACAAGTTTGTTGTATACCGCAAATACTTGTAACTTTTATATCGAAGCAAAGTCATAAACAACAGCCAGACAGGGTCAGAGGTGAAAATGCTTCAGTGACAGCCATCCACTAAAAGTATTGACAGTTCACTGAACTAATTTATGGCAGTGCTGTATGTTTGGAGTCCGGAGCAGAACAAAGCGCTCCCGCAGGACAAATGGAATCAATCTGGTTCACTGGCATCTGGTAATGATTCTGAACTGGGCAGAAGGGTGAAGGTGGATAGGTGGCTGCGTTTCGGGTAAAGACTTGCATTAGCCTATACTAGGTTGATACAGATGAAACGTGATAGACTCTACTCCATGTTGTCTCTGTCTCTAAATGTCTTAACCCTGCAAGTGTGCTGATATTAGTATTGGGGGTAACAAATTAGCAAGCCAAGCCAAGCCAAGCCCAGTCCAGTCCAGGTGAAAAATTGTAACCCAATAGTAACACAATGCATTAGTTTACATAAAAAGCAGTAATGTACAGTAATGAATTACTTACAGTAATGTAATTAGTTACTTTTTTATGGAGTAACACAATTTTTTAATGCTTTACTTTTAAAAGTAACATTCTCCAACTGATATAACCAGCTGTTAAAAGTTATGCAGGATAACAAGTTATGCACTATTCTGTAATGCTATATATATATATATATATATATATATATATATATATATATATATATATATATATATATATATATATATATGTATGCATTTATGTATATATGGGTAGGTGACAAATAAAAATTGGACTGTGTATATAAAAATCACAAACCACTATCAAAGTTCATAAACTTATGTGTTAAACTATTCCATCATAATTTCTTTTCCACACTAAACAGGTATATAAAATCAGAGCTTTTTATATCTGCCTGGTCTCTGTGAGGTATATGTAGTTCCTGTGCAAGTTCTGTAACCTTGCAGAATTTGGTAGCCAATAGCAACCGATCCCTTTGTCTACTTTGGCTGGTCGGCGCTTATACACATAAACCCACGCACACACTACATGGATATAAAGATCCAGTGCACTCAGTGCTTGTGTACATATGGTGCAATTTACAAGACAGATACAAATGAGTAATTCAGCTCTAGGCCGACAGCTATGCCTGACCCACATCCTTTAACCGTGTTGATGAAGACTAGATTCGTTTGGCCTTGTCTGGTCCCTGCAGGCAGTAACTAAAGGATTTTAATGGCACAGGAAGGATTCGGTTTCAGAGATTCAATAGCAGCCAGCTAGGAGCAGAATTGAACTATGATGAAATATGACTCTCAAGCCATTTCCTAGTTATCAGAACAAACTCAAAGTGACCTTTCTGATGCAAAGAAATCTCGACAAAATTGAAATCGCAACACGGCTTAGACCACAAAGGCTGTGATTTATTTATATAAGTATATGTGTTATTTTATTTTATAAAATTATTTTTCTTAAAATTTTAGATTTAGATTTTTTCAGTTAGTAGTAGTAATAATAATCATTATTATATGTATTATTTTATTATTCTGTTATGTTATAGCCATACTGATATACCACAAAAATTTGGCCAAATCATGCAGCAAACCTGGAATTTATCATTTTTTTCACATTTTAAATAACAATTGCAATTTAGCAGAAAATATAAATATGAACCTGCAATTTGACTAGTCATCCAAAGCAGTCGACAACCTGCAACTCAAAAACCACTGATCATTTAAGATCTCAACGTTTTAAATGTACCTCTCGTGTTGGTTGCCATGTCTGCCACCTTCTGAAAAGCATCAAGAAACGCTGCGACCGCCAACACCGTGGTTCTGTGAGGGAGTAAACGGCAAAACATTTATAGTCATCAGCGCCAGTGCTGATTAGGAACAGCGACAGAACTGCTGAAAAATCACGTCTTGAGAATGCAGATGAAGGCCTGTCCCGAATAAAGCGCTTAAAGTAAATTTGATGCTGTGGAGTCCATGAGACCTGAGGGTGTCTCATTTGTCATTTTATGATTCAGAAGAGTGCTTATTCGGCATTTTGTCAATCCCACACTGGAACAGACTATTACCCAACAACCCATGCAGAAAAAAAATGTAGACTGCACAGGTGGACCGCTTGGGTTGTGGGTGCTATTTGGAACAGGGCCTAAGGCGAGTATCAATATCTCTAAAAAGATGAAAGAAATAAGTAATAAAAGACATCTGAAGTGTTATATTACCTTAGCTGGGAGTGTAGTTTCGTGGCCTTTGCAATGAAGTCTTCCCACACCGGGTATGAGTACTACAGGAATGAAGAGAGACATATGAGAGAGTTTGTAAGGACGTAAACTTCAGGTATTACAAAACACAGACGCATTCAGAACTCCGTGTAACACAAAGAGAGCAAAGCAATTCAGATGAGGACCAGATGTCTCGCTGAACACAAACGGTCGTGACACACTTCCATCTGGTTTGGAAGAACATTCTCTACGGGAACGCCAGCAAAATTTTGTCCAGGTGGGCTGACCCCGTCTGTCATCATGACTTTATATGACGTTAAAATGACCAGCATATGTTGTTCACAGAAGGCTTCTTAAAATATTGGTCCAAACCTGCATGGTTCACTTTCTTCTTTGAAATATAACTGAAGACATTTTGTCTCAGTTTTTTTTGTCCTCACAATCAGCACTAGACGATGGCCTTCGAAACTGTTCGGTTACCGGCATTCTTCAGAATATCATGCAGTCATGCAGGTTTTTGAACGACATGAAGACGACATGATGACAAACCTTTCATTTTGGGGTGTACTATCACTTTAACAACCTTAACCAGAAACTATTTCTTGGTCAAAAAGTAAACATTAAGAATTTTCATTCTGAAATGATAATTTATTATCACACCCCAAGATGCATCACATATAAAACAACTGGAAAACAGCTTTCACACTGGATCAATTCAAGAGAAAGTCTGTATTTAATAAACCGAAATTTCCAGGGATGGGAGAGAAGAATGTTTTTAAAATTGTGCTGACAGCTCTTGTTAGGAAACTGAAAAGGTTGGGATGAGGTTGTTGTTGCATAGGTCTCTGATGACCGTAAGCAAATGATCTTTTAATTTAGAGGTTAAGGCATTTATCATTTTAAAAATCCTTTGTTTCTATACACATTTGTGTTAAATCTGCTGAATAAAGGCATTCTGGCATCGATTTTGCTGACACAACCGCTAGGGATATAAATCTAAGATATACTGCAAACAGTGGTTTCTTATTATTTCATAAACAAATAAATAAATGCAATGGCAGTTTGATTGATTTTGTTCGTTAATGTCGGAATCTTTCTTTTGCTGGATGTTGGTTTTCTTTTGTTTGAAAAAAACTTAATTTGGAGTATATAAAAAAAGAGAGAACAAATTAGGGCTTCATTTATTAGCTCAACAAGTAAAAACAGTAAAGTTGTGAAATGAATACAATTTAGATATCTTTTAACATATTTAATATATTTTGTGATGTAAATTATTCAGAATCATCAAGAAACATTTCTTATTATTACCAATGCTGAAAAAAGGTTGTGCTTTCTTTTCTTTCTTTTTTTTTATGGAAACTGTTAAATACCCTAAAAAAACATTGAAAACAATGACATTTACTCATAAAAAAAGGCTTTACTGTCTTTTTTGATAAATTTAAAGTTCTTGTCGTATAACAACATAAATCTCTTTATATAAATGAATAAATCTTATAGACAACAAACGTATGTATGCTATTGTACACAAATCATTGAATGAGAAAAATAAGCTCTTTTAAACAGTCAAAGCCTGGTATATTTAAATCCCACAGGTGGTTAATTAGCTTTGAAGTAACAAGGACACGAGGAGATTGAGACTGAAACAGATGAAAAAAGAAGGTTGTTGCAGGTTAAGAACAGTCTGCAGATGCTGACATCAATTCACTTACTGGCCGTATTGTTCCCTCATCACAATTTTAAACATTTAATCTGATATGTATTAAAATATAAATATTAAAAATATTGAATCAGATCGTATTGAATTAGGATCACTACTTAATAAGAAACTAGTATAAAAAAAACAGGTATTTCCTGCAAAACATTAAAATATCATTAAAATGTCTTGCTTTTTGTTTAAAAATAAGTCAACTTTCTGGTGTTATGATTGGAATCAGTGAGAAAGCCTAGATAAGACTTTGAAGAAAAGCCCTATTTCGGCTAAGTTATTTCGGCTCCTTCTAGTTTGTGGCAGTACTGCAGTCCTTGTGTCCAATAAACACATTAAACAAAATAACAAAAACATTTTGAATGACTCCAGAATGAAAATGTGACCTTAAAGATATTACTGTCATATCAGCCCTTGAGCTTATCTGTAGTTATCACGGTTAAAAACTTGCTAAAGACTAACTCAAAATGATATTAAAATTAAAAGACAGAATTTTTAAAGCTCAATTAAAAAAAAAAATTATACTGTATATATATATATATATATATATATATATATATATATATATATATATAAAAGTATTAAATTAACTGTTTAAAACAGATGAGTATAATTATTATTTATTTAATATGCTATTAGCTGAATTCTATTTTATTTTTAAAGTGAAAGCAGCTTATGATTCGTGTGTTTTGTTTCATATTATTCTTACAAAAATAGCTGTCCTAAACCTTTGGCCACAGCTGTAAACTCTTTTATAGATCTGGGTCTGCCAAGTGAAATCACAGAGTAGAGAAATTCTACATTATGCTAATTTTTGAAGAGGAGTTTGCCCTACCTACGCACATCGTCTCTGACATTACGACACTCTCAGGCTTCACCCTCTTTACAAGCGTTGATATACTGCATGTCAAACAAGCTGAACGTTGCCAGGTTTGGTCCCGAGCCAAGTCTGAACCCGTTTACAATATATGAACTCCAGATCTGGCATCTGGCCACCGAACTTCACTCAAACGCCAACTTTTAGCAATAACGTTCACTACTGGAGCCGCATGAGAACATGGAAACCATTTATGGAACAGTATGTGCAACCGCAGGGTTCTGCTCCAGCAACACAACAGGCTGGAAAGCGCTCCAAAAAATAGCTGTAGGAAAAGCAGATCGTATTTGAGAGATGGCCATGAGAGCTTTAAATATTACAGGAGAACAGATTAGATTCAGTTTATCGATGCAAATGTGCAAAGACCTTGGATGCTGAATTTTTAAAGTGCTTCTTAACATTGGCTTTTTTAGTAAGGAATACTAATACAAATGTAAAGCAAATGCAAATAAATCAATAAGAATAAATAATGCAAATAAAGAAATCCACTACTTACATTCTAGGTAATAATATTTTATTGTTATAATGATGGTTATAATGATTTTACTAAGGCTATACTGTACAAAATAGCCACTATGATATTTAAATGAATAAATCCCCAGATTTCAAATGTATAGTTAGAATGACTTTCATTATCCAATAAACAAACTTTCTCTATTTTCACTATTAATTGAACACAATTTCACTATTATGACTTTATGCTTTCCTAAAGGCACGAATACCAATATTTGATACAAACAGTTATTTAAAAGCTGTATTAGATTTTTTTTTAACTTCACTAAAACCCCAACGAGGCTTTGAGCAAGTGAGAGTCTAGTTCAGCTCCGCATTTAAGCTCACTTTGATGCATTTCTATCTCTTTATGAGCCATGCGTAATCCCCGCACATTAACATTGCTTTCAAAATCATAAAAATGACAGAGGGTCAACCTGAGAGATATTCTGACCGCAGTCCAAAAAAAAGAGGTAAATGTATTTTGCTCATTGGACACCTAATAGCTAGGCAGACTTTTAGTACACCATTTTCAAATTTGTAAATGGCGAGGACCATGTCAAGTAAAATTAATTGGGTTAAAATGGGATTATACGGTTTTTGTAAAAATCAAACTACACACGAGCCTCTCTAAACATGCGATAACAGACAGACAGAGAGTAGAGAAAATGTACTTGACTATTAAAACATATTTTTTTTATTTCCATTCAAACCTGGAAAAGTGGGTGGTGCCCATGCTTCATATAAAAACTATTTGGGATAAAAAAAAAGAATGGGATAAAAAGAATTCTGAACATTTCTAAACCACTAATAGATCTATATTAAGTTAACAAAAAAAAAATTACAAATTTTACTCTGTCTTCAATGTAATGGTCGTATGTATACCGCAAATAAAATGCACAGAAAAAATGCTTTAACGTATTACATGTTTTACTATCATCTACAAAAGAGTCCAATTCTTATTTCACAACAAAGCCCTCCATGCTGAGACCCCCATGCCATTAATCACAGCATCAGTGATGGAGGCAGCTGGACCCCTGATGAAAACAAAGGCAATAAAACACAACCATCTTTTTTTTTTGCTAAATATCTGCATCAATAAAACAGTCGTGGTACCTTCATATCGTTGACGATCGCCTGAAACAATCCACCCAGAGCGCCGCACTCCTTCTCCACACTCTCCATCATGTCACCTAGCCCTCGATTGTTATTATGCTCTCAATGAATGAACAAAACAGATGAGATGTTCTGATCCAAATAAGCTTGATTTCGTCTTCAGGGATTGAGATGAAAGTGGTCCATTACATCCTAATACGGACCTCTTGTTGCTTCGGATGCAAATGTGAGCAACACGCAGCAGATGTCGGCAAAAGGAAACAACAATCGAGGCTGTCGGGTGGCTCTGTGCCCGTTATCCAGGGAATGATGGCTGGGGTCAAAAGATCTGATTCTGCCCTCCCAACCCCCGGTTTAGGATACAGAGGACGGATTGGGTATCATACTAACGCTCTGTGCTGTCAAATCCGCGTGGACGAGAGGTTTCGGCTCAAACAGTGCTGCTGTAACAGCGATTTTTAGATGAAATAAGGAGTCGAGTGATGCAGCGAAAGACGGACGTGATATTCGATCCTCCAGGTTGGTGGGCGGGATCTTAGGGATTGGGGGCGGGGCTTATGGGTAGACATATGGCAAGTTGGTGTGTGTGTGTGTGTATAGGGAGAGGACAATTGAATGGTGGACCTTTAAAGTAGCTTTAACGAGTCTTTGTGTGGCAGGGACAAAGTTAACAGCACAGCTGCCACTGCAGGCCATTAAACGGACGGTGCACTTTTTTTTTTAACCCTTTAACGTTCACGACAAGAAAAATATTTTCAAAGTATAAACAAACTAAAAACAGTAAGTTGCACAATACTTTTAATTATTACAATAACAACAATAATATTAATTACAATAATAATAACTTTTGCAAGTCAGTTAAATGCATACGAATTGACATTTTTTTTAAAAACACATTTGTACCATTTTTTATACCCTTTTTCAACATTTTAATTATGTTTGCTTTGACCTAAATAGTCCCGTATGTGTGTGTGTATGTAAAAATAAATAAATATCTAGTTTAGGTTTTTGATTAATGCTTGGTCACAAAAATGGCATGCATCATAATTATACAATATTAGAATTTATATAGAAATATGTTTTAAATATATATCAGACCTATTATCAAGACAAACTGGTCACCCCATTTTCTGTTCTATTAATAATATAAGCACACTGGTCTGTTGTCCCAAACATTGCAAAAAAAAAAAAAATGTAACAGTCATAACTTGTACGTTAAACTTCCATTTAATATGCATTGATGTAATTCAGAGAGAAATTATGACAGGTGTGGTAACTTTTGGAAGTAAGACAGCAAATCAGCTTTCGAAATGTTTAAAAATGTTTTAAGCGGAGAAAGCAGCACATTTTGCAATTCTAATGTAATTTCTAAACAGGGCACTGCGATTTTAGTGTATTGAGCAAAGTGTGCGTCCATAACCTTGACCTTGCTGCCGGACATTGTCCCCCGAGAGCTCAATGAGCAAAGAGACCACAATGATTCATTACATCCCTCTCTTGCACAGCATATCATATATCCATCTACTTTTGCCCTATCATTACCACAAGCATATCCCCAACATATTGTTGCCACATGCAAGCATGTCTGTTTGACCATAAAATTCAGATTTACCTTCACTCCCCAAATTCTGGAAAGGATGTTATGTAAGTACTTATATAGTTATATAACCTTGCAGTTGAGAAACAGGAGGAGAAGTCCCATATCAAATAAACACTTTCTGACTTTGAGCCACTGTTTTCCATCACAGTTTCTACAAAAGCACTTAATACAGGATACATGAACCAGATAGTTTACAATTAGCTTGACCACAGAATGCAGCGGGATATAATTGTGGCATGATTGGTTTATAAAAATGTCCAAAGTAAATTTTCTAAATGCAGCTTTCATTTAAAATATGCTAAGATTCTTTTGCCTATTTTTACGGACTCTAGATTAGATAGATAGATAGATAGATAGATAGATAGATAGATAGATAGATAGATAGATAGATACATATTTTGTATAATTATATGTCTTCACTGTCACTTATGATCAATTTAATTCCCACATTTTACTGAGTGTGTAAAGGCTGAGTTTAAATAAATTGTATTCTTTATTTTTCACTGTTAATCATGTTTGGATATTGATCTTTTGGCTTTTGATTTTTTTAGTTTGACAATCCACAAATACAAAAGACAGAAATACAAAATAATAACAACAACAATAATAAAGAGCTTGTCACATACTGCAACGGGCATTATTTTTGTCATCTAAAACTAAATGTCAGCAGTAACAAAGTACTCTCTTGACAAAAGAAAAATGGTGGACCATTGAAAAGCTGTTTTGATATACACTTAATATATGAGCCAACGGCATATAACTGACCACACTGAAACCGTGACCACAATTTCCTGGACTACTGCTAAAGAAATCTAAAGCCCCCCGAACTTTTCCAAAGGAGGAGGATGTTGCTGTGTTCTTCTGACATCACTTACAACCAGGAACATTCTGTTCTTTAAAACAGCTGAATTCCTCCAAAAAGATCTGACCTTCACAGTATTTAGGCAGCTGTAAAACTTTGACAGGTTTGGTTGCGCCAGAATGGGAGCTGTATATTTTTCAGTCAAGTACAGTCGTGTACATGACGGCTCTCTAGGGCCTTTTGGATGATACCACACATAAAGAGCATCAGAGAAACACTCACAGGCGAAAAAGCAATAGCTAAATCTTTTCTTTTTGATGCATTATAATTTCCAATATGAGCACTCGCGCCCTTTGTCTATTATTTTTAATCAACAGAATTATGAGGTGGAATGAAAACAAGTATGAACTTCTTAGGATCACGCACATATGTTTTGGGTACCGGTTATTTTTATGAGCATGGCAATACCATTAAAATACCATTCTAACCATAGTCTGTCTGCTGACTGGAGGAGAACCATCTGTGGTACCGTCACGTTCATTCCTCCAGGCCCCTCGCTGTCCCTGCAGAGTCCATGGGTTGCAGGGATTCCGGGTCCTTGATCCATGCTGGGGCCTTTACTGAGAACATTTGAGCCAGTGGAATTTCCTATTGCACAGCCCGCTAAGCCAAAGGATTCCTCAAGATCAGCTAAACAGCGAGGAGGCACGTGCATCTCCCTGTGCTTGTGAAAGAGACGGAGAGAGAAAGTAAACAGCAAAATATGCAGAGGGCTTGAAGCAGGAGAGTAAGACTGCTTATGATAGGAAGTAATTAAAAATGTATTTGACTAAACAAAAGTTTGGGGTCAGTCAGATTTTAAAAAACGTAAAAAAATAAGTAGGATGCGTTTAGTAGGATGCGTTGCATTTCTTAAAAGTGACATTAAAGCCATTCACAATGTTACAAAATATTTTATATTTTAAAATTCTATAAACAGATAAACATAGCTGTTAAGAATATAAAGGCAGTTAAAAGAAAATAACTGCGTATCATTCTTCATTATTTTATCCTGACTGATACTTCTTGCATTTCAATATCTTCAATCGACTCTATCAAGAGCAAATACATTGGTGTTTATATTGAATATTGACAGGTAGTTACATTTCTGGTAAAAAGGTTCAGATCGTCGTGGTTAGTATGGCTTTTTGGTTTGTTTTTTTTAAAGAAATTAGTATTGAGCAAGGATAAAATATGGTGAGAAAAAAAATCACAGTAAAACATTTCTAATGATAAACTTTCAGAAATAAAGGTAAAAAAGCTGTCGCTGGGGCGGTTACCTTTCCAAAAAAACTAAATGTCAGCAGTAACAAAGCACCTAAAGGGTCCATTTAGTACCTTAAAGGTTCATATAAGCACTTAAAGTGTGAGAGTGTAGGAAAGATTGCTATTTTAAATAAATACTCTTGATCTTCCTGTTCTTTAAAGAATCCTGAAAAAAGGTGATCATACATGGTCCACAAAAAATATTAAGCAGCACAATTCTTTTCGAATTTATAACATAAATGTTTCTTTTGCACTAAATCAGCACATTGAACATGCAACTTATAACTGGAGTTTTTTTTAGTTGCGATAATATTTTTGTCACTATATTTATGATTATATAAATACAGCCTTGGTGAGCATTAGAAACTTAAAGCTGAAAAAAGAAGACACCAAGTCACTTATGTAATGCTTCAAGATCTCTAAACTATGTGAACATAAGCAAACAATGAAATATTATGTTTATCCCTTTTCAAGAGTGTTGCACAAGACAGGATGTTTGACAGAGACAGCTTACCATAGTTTATTCACAGGACATAGTGTTCTCGGTGTAAAGAGTTATCTGTGAAATTGCACATATATAAATATACAGCAGCCTCACTAAGTATTTGGACACTTTAGTCACTTAAAATGTCTAAATGTCATTAAATTAGATATAAAACACCCGTATCATCATTATTTATTCACCAACAAATCATCTGCAGTGAATGGATGCCATCAGAATGAGAGACCAAACAGCTGATGAAAACATCACAGTAATCCACATTACTGTTGAAATAAATCCATCATGCTTCCAGCTAAAGTATGAGTGCTCTATCTATACTATTGCATTTTCCAATAAAAAGGTTGTATAATGATATAAAATATATTTATGCACTGGTATTTTCACCAGAAGTTAATATACCTTAATGATGGATTTCTTGCTTACATGCAGCTTTTGCTTCACAATATGATTAATGGACTTGTGTGTGGGTTATTTGGGTTTTTTTTTTTTGCTTTGTGAACTGTTTGGAGGGAAGCCATTCACTTTAGATGATCCACTGATTGGAAGGCGACGCAATGCTAAATTTAATAAAACTCATCTCATGTTGGACGGCCTGATGGTGAGAAAATATTGAGCAAATTGACATTTTTGGGAGAATTAGTCCTTTGAAACCTTTTGTACAAAATGGGATGCTAGATTCAACAGTACGTATATCTTGAAACAGCTTTAAACTTCAGTGACTTTTTACAGGCACCTTTGTGGCATCTTTTTTTTCTAACAAATATAGAAAGGTTTTTGAGTCAACACATCAGAGAAGTTCTTTAAATAAACCAGCGAGAGAAAAAACTTTGCTGGCTTTGCTTGCTATCTTCCTTTTTCATTCTGTGTCATTACATATGGCTGCCAAGAAGTGTGCATGATGAAAAATGTATTTTCCCCTTTCTCTGTTTTCCTTCGGGCAGAACACTCTCTGGCCACAAGAACCACAAAAGGACTCTAAACAGAGGCCAAAAAAGGGCCAGGTATCAAAGACAGGCTACAGGAACAGAGACGGACTCTCATGGGACAGGGACTGCTAAACTACAAGTTCAAAGGTCAACTCAGCGGTTAAAGCTAAAATGACTTTAATTCTTCATAGGAAACTACAGCACAGTATTAGCATTTAGCAGCAATGCTCACTAGTTAATCAACTGCATTAAAAAAAAACATGGGCATGGGACCTAAAGTCTAAACGGAGCTTCTAGTGTAATAATGCAGCAAAAATATGTTATTAAAAACAGTGCAAAGAAAGTCTACATGTCGCCCTCTGTTGGATATCATGAGAAATTCAGTTCAGTTGACTTTCATTTGAGATAAAGAGAATAGTTGGAATACTTAAACACACAAACACAAACAAACACACACACACACACACACACACACACACACACACACACAGATAAGAATGATTAAACAACCTCAAAAGCAGGAAAAAGTACCAATTGTCTTTTAATCCTATCTTCTTTTGTAAACCTAAATTAAAAATATACAACAAACATGTAATCAACGAAAAACATGCTTATTGTACATCATTTTCTTTTGCATAAAAACATGATTTTTATGGATTTTTTGTGACTGTGGCCAGGTTAAAAAATTGTTTTAAAAGGTAAAATTAATACTCTTGCATATACTGAAATATTTGGCTTTGTGCTTGAAGAGAGTTTTTTCTATTCCAGGATTAAATGTAAAATATACAAACATACAAATATTTATACTGTGGTATTTCAGTGAAATTAATTATGATATGTCAGCATTAATGCTGGCTGATGACGTGCTTTTCGTGAAAAAAAAATACTACTAATACAAAAGGAAGGTACTACAATGCCACACTTGCAAAGATTTGAGTATAAATCTTTGCAAGTATTTGATTGTAGTACATTTATTTTGCATTAGTAGTATTTTTTTCAAGCAAAGCACGTCATCAGCCAGCATTAACTCAAATTGCAGAATGATGTAGGCCTGCTAATAGTTCAGTTGTGCCAGAAATTAGCACACAACGGGCTGATAAGCTAAAACTAAACAGTACACTCACAAAAATAGTTCAAAGTCTGTATGTGACATGGTACAAATAAAATGTAAAGACTTGATGATGTCTCAGAGAGCCGTCTCTTTAGATTCTGCCACGGCTGGTGCTGGATGGAAGGTCAGAATTTCACTGAAGGTGAGTTCTGGGATCAAGGAGGAAACAGGAGGAAGAGAATAAGAAAACTGGTTATATATTAACTCTCCAGAATAAACTATAGCACAGTTAAGAGTAAAATACTAACTTAATAATGAAACAATCCACCAACAAATGGTGCCATCAGAATGAGAGTTCAAACAGTTACTCACACTATAATCCTCAAGTAATCAAAATGACTTAAAAAGGTCTTTTTTTAATGGTGGTTTATCTTTAATCCATCACTTAAGAGTCCATTGCTTGTTTATATCATAAAGCTGATTGACTAACCCGTTACACCATTGCTGTGAATTTAAAATCACTTGAACCTACTTTTCCACTGCTCCACTGACTGCTCTGCCTCATCCAGAGAATGATCGTACGGTGGGGCCTCGGTCTCCTCGTCTGGTTCACGAAACTCAGAGAAGAAAGGAAGAGCCAGACCCTGTGCCGCTGTTATTCTACTGTCAGGATCCAGGAGCAGCATGCTGTCTAACACATTAATCGCTAAAAAGGAAATCAGCACAGAATCGGTGACCTGCATTCATGAAAGATGCACTTGGATCAAATAGGAAGTAAACTCTTCAAGGTTCACGGGTTCCCAAAGAATGCTTGAAGTAATAAAATGTAAATGTTGCTTTGAATAAAAATGCATACATGTAAATGAATTTGATGAAAAGCTATGGACGTTTTATATACATAATCAAGATTTTAGGTTAATTTCTTTATGAATGTTTCTTTCTTTATAGTTTCATTTTTAAAAGTTTAAAAATGGTGGTTTGGGTTTTTTCTTAAGCAAAGAAAAAATATTAACTGTATACATATTAAATGAAATAAATTAATTAGCAAGATGTTTTTTTTTATGCTTTCAAATAAAGTAGTCATAATTATGATTACGTCCTTTATATAATAATAATAATGATTAGAAGACCTACTTTTTGCATTATGCAAAAAAAAAAAACACACTTACCTTGTGGATTAATATTTGGTAATAATATCCGCAGATCCTTCTTTCTAAGTTTTGGTAACTTTGCTACATAATTTCTAGCCTAGAAAAAAAATATAACAATGTGGTTTAGTTGTTTTTTTTTTTTTTTTTTTACATCTTATATCCGGTGAGACATCTGCACACTAGGAAGACATAACTGAAACACACATCTTCAGACTGTAGTTTGGCTGTGAACTCTTTTGTGGGCGTCCCTGTAATCTTCATGATCTCCATCAGCTGATCCAGGTCTGGTTTAACACGGTCAAGGATTCATATACTGGGGATGAGAATCACCACATCAAAAATACAACAACAAAAAAAAAATCTCCTAAATTTGTGCGCAAAAACCACAGCTTTCCTGCAGGGAAGGATACGGTCATTTCCTTTAAACAGTGGTTTCCCTAGCAGCATCTCTGCCATGATGCATCCGACTGACCAGATGTCCACTGAGGGGAATCAAACACAGACATGTCTCTGTATCACCATCGGTTTAAATAGCTATTGTGCAATATTTCATTAATCAAGAGCCTTTATGAAAGCCATAAAACAGACCGACACTAATATTAACATATGCTTTTAATTACAGTTTATGGATAGCACGGATGAACATATTAAGATTAGTGCATGCAACATTCTACTAACCAGTCTGTGTGTAATGCATCCAGCTAAGAATGACCTCAGGCGCTCTGTACCAACGTGTCACAACATAGCCCGTCATTTCACTGTCTGCTTGCCGTGCTAGACCAAAATCCAGGATCTTTAATATAAGACACCAAGAATTATCTCGACAAGAGGCATACAGCATGAATATGCAAATACCACTTCACACATGCACATGGTGAGATACCTTAAGCTCACACTCCTCATTTATTGCCAGATTGCCTGGTTTGAGATCCTGCAGGTTTTAACAGATCAGTCAGTGGTTTTGGAGCAAGAAATACATTATACATATGTATGTGTGTTTATATATATATATATATATATATATATATATATATATATATATATATATATATATATATATATATATATATATATATATATATATATATATGTGTGTGTGTGTGTGTGTGTGTGTGTGTGTGTGTGTGTGTGACATGTACTCACCCTGTGAATGATTCCAGCAGCATGGATGTACTGCAAAAGTAAAAAGATTTATGACTATACTTGAGGGAGTAACTAATATTAAAAACTTATGATACTCACTTTAAGTCCTCTCAAAATCTGGTAGACCAGATACTGGACCCTGTCCTCTGATAGTTTCTCCATTTTCATCAACTTTCCTAGATCAGTACCCATGAAAGGCATGACCAAGTAACTGTGCAAAAGACAGGGAGAATCAGACGATGACCGTGCGTTCAATAATCACTATTTATTTCAAACAAAAACAGTCAAAGCATTTGTAAAATACTCACAAGTCATGGAAACGTTCTAGAGAAAGGTCTGCAGTGAAAACATCCAGCAGTCCAATAACCTGTAAGGATTCAACCAGTGATTTTTAAGTGAGTCTGCAGATCTGTTCATTTATGACGGGGCAGATGAGAAACTCTAATCAAGAAGTGTTAATTTTAGGTGTCTTACATTATCGTGTTTCATGTGTTTGAGTAGCCTGAGCTCCCGATAGGCTCTTTTGGCAAACAGGTCAGACTGGAAGGGGCGATGGAGTTTCTTGATGGCCACCTTTGCCCTTGTCCTCCGGTCAAACGAATAGCTGAGGAATAAATCACCAGCTGTAAATGCATGCATGCATTTCAAACTAGAGCATATAAATATATATTTTATTGCCTTTGAGTTATACAAGACATTTCACAAACCGCACTAATATGTATTTTAATGTTAATGTTTTTGTTTTGTTTTTTAATCTAGGAAGCTGGCTGCTGGAATAGTGACTAGTAGCAAAGAAATAAATACTATGGACAAACAATTGCACACTAGTATACATAAATAAGGTACAACTTACAAAAAAAGAAGCTTGCCATATCAAATGATAATCCTAAATTCAAATAATTATTCTTGAAAGATTCCTATGCGATGCATTTTAATTATACGAAGTGTGGTCTGAGGACGAGTGGTTTTAGGAATAGTAAATGGTAATAACCTACAGTAGAATTGCAAAGTGGATTTTTAATGACATGTTAAGGTGTGGGATGTGTCTTAATAGTGGTATATTACTCCGGGCCTTTTAAATCGAGTATGCAGAGTTAAGGACATGCTATAAACCATCATCACCTGACCCGCAGGTAGTGTTCGTCAACAGCTGCCATCTTACAATTATTAACCTCATAGTAATGCAATGAGCTGTACACAACGTAGTTTTACAGGCACTGGGTTTTTCATTTGGAACTCTCGTTTTCTGTCTTTGTTTATCTTATATATCTCTATAAAGACGCAGTGAGAAAACACACAGTCTTAATTTCAAATACACTGTGTAACATCGTTTTTAATCAAACCACTTCTGGGCATGTAATCAAAGTAATCATTCACCAAGTTTTGATCGACTACCTCCGTCCACATCATTTGTTTTGAATAGACGCGGGCTACACGGATCTGCTACAATGACAATGAGCCTTTTAAAAACGTAATGCGCGAATCTATCCAGGAAGTAAAGAAAATGAGAGTATACTCACCATACCGTACCATATGCCCCCGTCCCCACCTGTTTCAGATCTCTGTATCTCTCCGGCACCTCCCAAACAGTTTTGTTCACCTCCTGGCTATAATAACCCGGTCTTGATCTGGCTGACATGTTGGTGAATACCCCTTTAAATGTGCCACCGTGACTCCCGCGGCTGTGATTTCAAGGTTTACCTGAACACTGATAAACGAAATCTACCTGTGCGCGTTCATAGACTGTGCGCGCCCGCGTAACCGCTCCCTCTCCACCGTGGCCGAGTGTATGGCAAGCCGTATTAACATAAAGCTGTTGCGCGAACCTAAATATTGTGTAAGTAAAACCAAATAGTGACCATAATATTTTCTAGTTACTATTCAAACTACATAACTATAATTCATATTCATATATTGCACTTTTGGACAACGTTGTGAAATGTTGTTAAAATGATCTGCGTTCATACAGCTGCACAAAACAACCGAAAATGGTGTATTACGCATGCATGGTCATAGACAACACGTGCATAACATCACTGCTTGACAAATTCACTTCTCTGTAGTTTACACAGAAACAACAAACGGTATCATTTTCAAAAACTAGCACTATGAAATGTGTTTTCAAAAGTTTCAAAAGCCTCTAAAATGCTGTTGTCTTGTAAACGAACGACCAAAACATACTAAACGTTTTTAGTTGAAAATGCTGTTGTATAAGAAATTAAGAGCTGATATTCAAAGATTCAATGCAAAGATTCAATGGCAATGAAATCTGGTCAAGTAAAAATGAGATAAGTACTATTATGTAATGAACACACAATTCTAGATTCTGAAATGTCCTTAGTTTTCGAGTTAAAGTTAGTGGTAAAAAATTGAAAAGCTCTTCTAGTTCGTATTCAATTAGTTACTATTAATTACATAAATATTAGTGCCATAATCTAGGCAAATATTTTGGGCGACGCTTAATTAGCTGCTTATTAATGAATAGCATAAATTGTTAGTTTCAGGTGTAAAATTGGATTAAGGAATCTAAAATACGTTCATGCAGAATAAAACATAAATATGTTCTTTATAAGTAATAATAAACTGAAGTTGGTTAACAGTGAGAATTGATTTTAAAATATATCCATAATATAAAGTGTTGCCTCTATTTGGTTTATTATATATCAAAACAGCTTTCCATGCATAAGTTGCGTCACTGAGACAAAATAACCAAGACATGATTATCCTTCAGTGAATGTGAGAACAGCAGCATGTCTGTTCTTCTACAGCCTTGAAAAACATTAAAACAAGGGCTTTGGGAGACCCATGGATTTTTGGACTTCTACCATATGAACAAAGAAGAACGCTTGTTCCGATTTTATATGCAATACACTAAAGAGATATTATTTTTCGGCTTGAAAGTAGTAGACACTGTTGAAATCTGCCTTAATATTTTTAGGAACACATCGGAACCTGTGTTAACATGTTACTTAAGTACTGGGCCCCAGGCACAGACATTCCTCCCTAAATGAAAACAATGGAAGCTGCTTCCCCACACACTCTCACTGAAAAGGTTACATTTACAAATACAAAACCTCATCTTCACAGCAATAATCCTAGTTTACAAAATTGGAACACAGACATGCTATTTATTACGTTTATTAAATAAGTAGTTAATCTTAGAAATAGTGCATATTCATGGAAGCTCATAAAACTTATATAAATACATTGTGAAAATTTCTTCACGGTTGTTGAAACTATGCTGAAAGACATTCAAATTATTTTAATTATATTTGGAACAAAATCAAAAGGCCATTTTAAGAATGGACACGAAGCGTATGAAAATACAGTACTCCCCCTGCTGGATCCAAAATTAAGATGTAAAATGATTCATGCTTTTTTTCCCAATTATATTTTAAAAATGAATTGGCAAAGCATTAACTGAAAATAAAATACTTTCAGTCAACTTATTATTTAAATGTAGTTGCTGAATAATAGATTATTTCAGCTACGCATGAATTGTGTGTTAAATCAATTACGCATTCTTATAACTACAAGATTTAAAGTGAGAGCCTTTAGGTAAACGATTACATCCGTTTGTGCGTTTAGGCTTTGGAGATTGGTTGATGTAAGGGCTTGTGCGTTTACTTGAAAGAGTCATTTTATAAAAAGGCATAACTTCCATCTTTCAGACTGAGACCTGTCATGGTTAGACTGATAGTCTAAGTCATCATTTGCAACCAGTCAAATATACAGCGATAAACGTGCCCCCTACACATTATCTTTCTGCACCTATTTAACTGGTGGACAGGAGTATAATGCCTCATTTAATACCTTCATTGACACCTAACCAGCTTCTGCAGGATTATTCTACTTAAATGAGCAGGTTAGTTGTCATGAAGGTTTTATGATGATCATGTGACACAGATCTCATTGGCCCACATGGGGGGCTTGCTGTCATAAGGGACAAATACTCGAGCCTCTGCTCCTGAAGTATTCCCTTCTTCGCCGGTCTCATCTCTTTCTTCTGAATCTGCCACCCCTCTTCCCATCCAGCCTGGTTTTTCAAGACCTTCCTGCACAGAGAACGGCTTTTCCAACACTTTCAGAACTCTCTGGACCTAACGGATTTGAGAAATAGACAAAGTGTTTAAAAAAAGAGTTTTAAGATCTATAAAGTTCACAAATAAAAAACATGAACTACTAAAAACATAACATTTATATTAACTCTTCAGTAATAACTGTTCAATAATAATAAGTCTATAATGCTCAACAAAAATACAATAAAATTGTGAAATATTATTAGAAGTTAAAACAACTATTTTCCATTTTTTGAAAATGTATCAAAGCATTTCAGCAGCCATTAAAGTCTTCAGTGTCACATGATCATTTCGTTCAAAAACACTTATTTTCAAAAAGGTTGCTGCTCAATATTAGGGTTTTTACTTCTTTGATGAATGTAGAGTTAGTAATAGCCCCACCTCTGAGAAGTCACCATTTTCAGCTGCTTCTATTGCATTCTGGGCAATGTAGTTTCTGAGTACCACATGTGGGTTACTGTCGTTCATCACATGTACTCTCTCCTCCTGCAGATCTGTCACATCAACCCCTGACTCACACTCTCGAGCAAGCCGCTGCCTTGGGAATTGGATTAACAATATATGCAAAAGTAAATAGTAGTTTAAAAAAATCATTTACACAATTGGTTTCAAATTACAACACTTTACAATATTTTACAATTTTTCATTGCCGACTGGAAATTAATGCAATTCTATCAAAAGAATACATAGCGCCCTTTCTGTACCTGTATTTTTTGATCCAGCAGGACCAGTCTTCAGTATGTTTGGCCCTTAGTTGTTCTGAAGTGGTGTCCATCAGCTCCTTTAATCTTGAGAGCTTTTCCAGCTGCCGGGCCACTGTCCTCCTGTCTGAAATCATCTGGAACAGTGCAGGGTTACTCTGAGCCATGGACAGCAGCATTGCAAGTTCACTATATTGAAAGAAACAAAACATTAATAAACAGAAATATGCAAATAAAGATATTTAACAATTGTTTTTAATTTAAACCATGTTAATTGACTTTTTTTTATCAATTCAAATTCTAATTTAATTTTTACATTTTTTGCAGACTTAATTTCATGTTATGCTTTGTTAATATTATGTTCATTTGTTACGTCATGATTTAGTTTTTATTCTTTTTATGATTGCTATTTCTAGATTTTATTTTAGCTTAATTTCAATTAACAAATACTTTATTACATTGACTCTTTGTAAAGAACGTTATACTTATAGTTCATAGTTAGTACGCCATTATATACCATTAATACCATTTTTACTGTCAATGTTAAATATTCCTATAATAAATGCACAATAAAATAAATAATAAATGCAGATATGGTGAGCATTAGAGAAGTGTTTTTTTTTAATGCAATACTTATATAATATATTGCAATACTTTCTGGCCATAAAATTTTGAATGGTAGTGTCCATAAGAATATATACTGAGGTGTTACCGTGGGTCCATGGTGGGTCTGTTTGCAGCTTTGAGCTCCTCTAGAGAAGCACACTGCTGAAGGAGAAGCTCTGTGGCTTGTTTTATAGCCTCATTTTCATCTTCCCCCTCCTGCTGTGTTGGGAAGGAAATCTGACTCATGCTACGGAAAGTGTTGGTAAAATCCGCGCCTAGGAGGAAAAGGTAAGGAGAAATCAGAGGTATAATCATGTACCATCTGCAGGAATAAGCATCTATCATCCTGCAATCCTCCCCCTTCTCTAACCCATTTGACAAGACTGCCACTTTACAGTACCATGAGAAACACAATCCCTCCAGGATGTTTGTAATACTATCTTCATACCAGTGTTATGCATGGTCTGCATAAGATCTGTGATGAGCATCTCATCCTCTGGTTCCTCAATCCTCAGGAGACCCAGTTTCTTCCTCATGTTGCTCATATAGAAGCCATTGTAAAGAGGCATATACTCATCCAGCACCTGCTCGGCCTGGTCTGGAGGTAGGTCAGGTACCAAGGCCTCAGCGAGCCGAGCTAAATTCCACCGGCAGATTGCTGGCTGGGCTTGGTAAGAATACCGCCCTGAAGTATCGGAGGCATTACAGATGAAATCTGGGTCAAAACTAGAAGAAAAAACAAAGAGGGAAAATGTATGAATTGCAAGTTAATTAATGCAAATGACTGCTGAACAGTCAGAATTACATTTGAGTTTTCATGTAAGACATTACCGGTCCATGAAACCAAAAGGCCCATAGTCCAAAGTTAGGCCCAGGATGCTCATGTTATCAGTATTGAGGACTCCATGACAGAAACCCACACACTGCCACTGAGCCACCAGCCTCGCTGTTCGTAAGGTCACCTAGTAATAAAAAAAAACAAAAAAAAAAAAAAAAAACTTTATTTTAAGATGTCCTTGTTGTAGGGCTACACGATTATAACAAAAAACACAATTGTTGATTATTGTAATTGCAATTATGCTGTTGCTTGTCTATAGTATTAAGCCTCAAATGTCAATTACAAATAGGATTGGTTTATTATTTAAATAAACAAATAACATAACAATAACATAATTATGGCATACATAATTGTAATTGTGATTAGAAAATCGATTAATGTACTTACTATTATAATAAAAATAAATTATGCATACTTGCATGCACGTAACCCCAAATCAAACCCCATCCTAACCATATAATAAGCAAATGTAGTTACTTAATATTACTCAGTACTTAAATGTATAATTACACTACAACAAGGACTCCTTAAAATAAAGTGTAACCAAAAAATTGCATTCAAGTACATATAGAAAAGCACAATAAAGACTACTCATCAAAAGGAATATTAAAAAATTAATGTAGTAGTCAGAACAAGGGCACGCATTCCCATTATATCCTGTTAAAACTGCAAAAAAATATTTTAGTAATAAATGCAATAAGAATTCAAATAAAATATTGTGCTAGTATTTATTCTTATTAGTAAGTCACATGTACAATAGTTCTATTTAAAGAAATTGTATTTTATTAAATTTACATTAGTTAAATTTAATCAGTGCTAACATGCTCTAATATAGTCTTAGCTAAATCTGATGATGGTAGCCTGCCAAAGTCATTCAGGTAAATAAGGTCACTGAGGATAAGGAGGTGGTTGAAGAAAAAAAAGATCTGGTGTTTCAGTGGATCAATACTACAGCTGCAGCTCAGCATTGGTATTTGGTATAGATCTCAGTCTACCTCTCTGAAGAAAGCAGTATTCCTCTCAATGCGCTCTGAGTGATTCTGGTGGATCTCTGGGTAGAAAGTCTCAATGACGTAATCCAGCATCCGGCTTCTGACCTCATCGTGGCCATAGCTGGGACCTTGACGGCCAGTGAACTCATCAGCTCGTTTGAAGATCTCAAACGACCCAAACCTGCATCAAGAATCAGGTCAACATATTAACACCTAGAACAATGACAGCTAGACCTAAAAGTGACATTATTTCACTGACAGGTATTACAACTGAATAAGATCTGTGATGAGCATCTCATCCTCTGGTTCCTCAATCCTCAGGACAAAAAGAGAGAGCTGAGACAGTGGTGCTGATGTTGTTAATAGCTAAAGCCGTTTTAATCAATCATTTAAGGAAAAAAGTAAAAGAACTAATATTTATAAAACTAAAAATGAAGACGAATAGAAATATTAAAAAGAGTAAAATAACAAAAGCGCATAAAATTATATATAGTACACAAAGAATACTAAACTAACACTTACTTGAGAAAGCATTTAGGGAAAAAAAACTAAACAGATTACCTAATGAAGCTGGGAGCAATGCGCAAGACCACAGAGCATCTTTCCATGCGTGGATTGCCATCGTAGTTGATATCCCTCATGACTCGTGAATCTGAAGTCACTACTGATCCGGCTCTAGTGGTCGGGACCCCCAAAGCAAAAACTGCCTCACTGCACAGGAACTCACGTATGCTGGAGCGCAAAACCTTTCGTCCATCTGCCTGCCTAAAAACAGGACAAAAATTGAACAAAGGAAATAAAAGTGGAACAGACGTCATTTTAAATCTGAACAGTCAGTTAATCAGATTACCACAAGTATATGAAAATGCAGTAGCAGGCCTGTTACCTAGAGTATGGTGTCAGCCCAGCACCCTTCACTTGGATCTCCCAGCTTCCCGTGGGATTCTCCTGCAGTAACTCGGGGCTCTGATCCACCGGGGCTTTCACTTCTCCCAGATAACATGCAGCTCCGTCCCCAAGCTGTCCTGCAAACTGTCCGAACTGGTGTCCGCAGTAGCAATGGGCAGCAGGCTCTGATCCTGGCATCACTTTAGATCCGCTGAGATACTCTGGGCCCAGTGGATCCTTCAGAACCTCAACAGCATCAAGACCCAGAAGTCCCAATGCTGGACCTGAGACTGCCACAAACTTTGGGTTCTTCAGGGGGGTGGGTTGGACTCTAGAGAAGCAGGCCCCCCGGACCTGTCGGACCCCTGGTTCAGTGGATGAGTCTAGTGGAAGTTTTTTAAGAGCAACATTGTCAAACTCCAGACGCTCAAGGCAAGAGCGGCTTGTGCTTATGCCCATATCGTCCATCCCCACATGTGATAGCGATCTACGTAAAATAACACCGGGAAATGAGTTATAAAGACGCGCTACACGCGCTCCAGCAGGAGCCATTCACATAGTACTGATGTCTAACAAAGCTTGTTAGTTAAGCAGACTAGGAAAAAGTGACAGTCATCCTTACGTAACTGCAAAGAGAACCAAGCTGTTCTCAATACCACGGAAATCTGGTCCGTCGTTGTTTTTGTTCCCCCTAGAAACAAACACACAGGAACCCTGTTCCCATCGAAAAGTTTTTTGTTTGTTTGTTTAACTTTATCAAATACAAACATATAAGGAATAATTACACTGATAAATCAGTTTTTTTCTTATTCGTGTAAAGGAAAAAGAACACGAAAAATGCATTCAAATAAACTAAAATAAAAAGTGAGGCTTGTTCTATTAACAATATATATATATATATAAAAAATAAGTCCAAAAACAAAAAGACGTTTCAGAGCGTTTCTGTCCATCATCCTTTCCCACCGAAAAGTGAAATATACAGCATTTAGTTTTAACGGTATTCACAAAATAGACTGGCCACGTAAACGTCACACTGGCATACAGGAAAATAATTGTTTTTAGTGTTTAAATTATCTTTATTTTACATTTCTATCATTTAATTATTTGCTTTATGTCAACATGGTATGTTTAATAGCAAGTTTAAAATAAGTTAGACAAAAGTAATGCAAAAAAAATATGAATACATTAGCAAGTAAACATTAACTACAATTTTCCTCATGTAATTTAAGTAATTTACCCAGCACTGCATGTATATGCACTCTTTAAGCATTAAAACTCTTCTTGAATATACGAAAGACAAATATTGTAAAATTTAAGTTTTTAATTAATGAGATATTTGAGCATTAGCTTCCTTAAGAAGAAGGACAAAATGATAGCACCAACAAAAGAAGTTGGACCATTTATTCCCTTTTTCACAGTTAACACTGGATAGAAAAAACATGACATTGTAGCACTAAACCTGAAGGATGTACAAAGAGATGCCTCAAATACCTTTGACTACTTCATTTCTCACCCAGTGCAGCAGATTTAGATGATCAAAAAGTAAAACTGCACAAAGTTAACAGGAAGACAAGAGTTTTTAGGAAGACAGCGACAGGAGAACTAGACTACTGGGTCATTGGATCAGTAGATTTTTTTTTTTTAAATACATTGTATTAAACCAATCAGTTAGTCAATCTGTTTAATTAGTTTGCAACTACCTTGATCCATTCCAATAAAATTTAAACGCATTAACTATTATACAAATAGAAATACTCATTAAGCACCAGGGCACTGACAAATGTCTCAGAATGCTAATATATATATTTAAAACCATTACAATATGTTATAAAAAAAAAAATCCAATTAAATAATCCAATCAGCCACCTACACACTTAATCATGCAGATACATCCATATAGTCATTTCCTTCTTCAGCATACCATGGCATGCATGCAAAGCTTTAATCACGTCTTAATTTGAGCCCCACGATAGTTCAAAAGAGAGCTTTTTCCATTCAGCAACTAATTTAGAAGAACAACAGAAGGCATTAGCATTCCCCGCAACACTCAAGTGTTATGTGCTTCATATGTGCCTGTGACCATTGATGCCACATTTAAAACTGATTTCAGTCACCCTATAAGAGACAGTTGTAAAAATCTACACGGAAAACAAATTAAGATGTGAAGCAGCAGTTCCAGTAAGGCTTTAAACACAAAGAAACACTCCCAACCTTTCCTTCCATCCATCCATCCATATAAAGCATGGCCCGTGCTATTGATGGCTTTTCTTTTAGAAGCATTTTCTCTCGCCTTCTTTAACGGTTCTCTACACTTGCAGTTTCAAGTCATTTTGATGGTCTCTTGTGATTTATGCTTTGAGTTAGTGGTGAATTATGACTAAGAACGATTACATGGTAAAAGAAAGTAAATGAATTTGATCTCTCATCTTACAACAACATATTGCATAAACAATGCAGCGTGTCTAATTAATTGCATAATTCACAAATTTCTAGAAACATCCTATTAGCAAGAACGAATGATGGAACTGTGAGTGAAACAGGAGGACTCCAGATTTAATAGTACCCATTTATTATGACCATATGGAACGAGAGCGAAACACCCTGTCCTGTTCCTTTTAGCCCTTTTTCCAGGTCATGTGGTAGGAGGCACTTGATAGCTAGCATGGGCAAAGTTTACGTTGGGCTTATCAGGTAACTGGAAAAACCAAGCAACCATGCTCACCCCCCCGTTACTGGATGTGACTTGAAGCTCTCAAACACTGCGTATGCGGTTGTTTCACTTCCACTCATTTCAAGTCTTTTGTCAGAAACATAGATATTCAATCAGTGAAACCAAAACACTTTGGTCGTGAGAAATTTCCCAAAGTTCATTGTTTGAATTTATCATCATCATCACCTTTCTTTTAAACAAAATCTGAGCAATGCTTTCCTTCACAAATGGTCCTATTGCGCAATTCAGGTTTAAAACTAATTATGCAATACAGTACCATTAATAAAAAAAGGTGGCTTTATCATTCGTTCGTAATGAAGTACAGATTAGGTCGCAGATTAAAATGTTGACTCTAAGGGAATAACAATACTAGTCTGCTGAACACCGTCTGCTGGGAAACAAAATGCATCAACTGCTTGAAGGAGCCAACCAAGGGTAAATCACAGCAAAATAAAACTTCAGTTCAAGTCGAATGATTAGCTGGGAAATCCCGCAGCAGCTAATTTCCTAGTAGGTCATACTTTAAGAAGAGGAAAAAGGGGAAAGAAAGCACGGTCCGATTTCTTTGGCAGTACAGCTCTGCGTCCACAGAGCGGATGGACAGAGGGCTGAGGAGGTAGAGAGCTAGACAAAAGCTTCCACCCATATTGTTTATTTCATATGGAATGGAGATTATGTTTGCCCCTTAATTTTCCCCTTCACCCAACCACCATCCTGTAGTTAAGGCTATTGGTGTTCAGTGTGACATCCTGATCTCACTGCTGAAAAGTCTGTGCTGATAAAAGTAGGGTCAAACGGAAGGTGTTCGTATATTTTCAAGCAATGACTGGACTGTGGGTAAGGAGAGTAACGCTCTCCCTACACCCTTGCTGGCACGGAAGCAGGCGTAACCCAGAAGCCCCCACATGGCTCCTTTCAACACGTTGCGTATTACCCAGCCAAAGCGAGATGGTGGAGCCACGCTACAAGGGAAAAAAATAAAAAATTTTGTCATGATATATCTGGTACTATTAGATAACACAGTGGATGTAGTTGTGCCGGTACATACCTCATGATCTCATGAATATTGAGCTCTTTATCCCAATTCCTCTCAATACCAGGAACGTGACCCATCCCGACCACTCCAACCACCACAGCAGGCACTTCTGAAGAATATAACAGGTAACATGACTCCAAATATGTTTTTCGCTTGAATGAAGCACTGGCAGATTCGTTTCAGCTTTATTTTGAATTAGCCTTCATTTTAATTTTATGTGCTCTTGCCATTATTGTAAATTTTTTAGCATTAATTCAGGTTGAATATAGGTTTCATACATGTTTATTTCAAATTTAAGTAATTCAGGTGAAAAGATAATAGCTTTAATTTTAGTCTAGCAATGATATAATTTACTCATGCTTATGTCTTCCCAAGCATATATGAATTTTTTTTTCCCTCTGTGGAACTTTAAAGATGATACGTTGGTAGCCAAACATACAATGGAGGTCAATGTGAACTGAAACTGGTCAACCTCAGAAATATCTTCTTTTATATTCCAAAAAAAAAAAAAAAAGTGTCATACAAGTTTGGAATGACACGACAGTATTGTGTGTTAAACACACTGAGCATACCAGAATATGCATTTTTAAACTCAAGAAATTTCCCTAGATCAAATCAGTGCTATCACTTGACAGCAAAGACTGTGGCATGCAGCACTCACTCTCAGCATTAGGAGGCGCCTCCACACAGCGCGCTGCTTGTCTGAGTGTGTGTGTGAGGTAGATGTCTCGTTCTGCAACAATAGTGCGGTGAAGGGCTGGAAACTCGCCAATCATTTCTGACATGGTCTGCTCCAGAAGATCCTTTTGTTTACACTTCTCTACATCCTCCTTGCTGACAAGAGCAAAAAAAAAAAAACACATACCAACATGTCCAGGTCACATTTCACACACATTAAGAAAAAGCTTTGCTTAAACAAAATTAATCCTATATATTTGAACAATTAATAACTGTCTTTAAACTAAAAGACTTCATTGAGCTTGTTGGAATACGAGGTTAAATTAAGAAAGTTTTATGTAATAGTCTTTATAGTCTACGTATAAAACTTTGTAGATAGTACCTGATGGGGTCAGAGAGGAAGCACAGGCCCCAGGCCAGACGAGCCTTCTGCCACAGGCTGAGAGCAGCTATTGCACGCTTAAAGGTTACCGGAATGGGCCGATCCCCAAGATGAAATTTACAGAAGGGCACTTTTCCTGCCTGCATTGGGTAAAACAGAAGGAAACACATATTTTATTTATGCAGACCAGTCTTTGATGCGCTGCAGTGTCCACAGGTTTCATGTTTCGTGACTATGTGCATTTATTGTTCTTTGATAATTGGTGACATCTGCTGGGAGTCAGAAGCGAGTGCATGAGTTACAGTGCATGTCAGCACTAAGAGGACTGCGTAAGCGAGCGAGAGCATGTGCATCCACACTGACCTCCTTAAAGGCTTCTCTAAACTCTCCTCCGGGGCCATGCCCAGCTGTTCTGTAATGTGAGCCGAGACTTTGAGCAGCAATATCTGCATGAGGCCGGACATCACTCCATTCTGACATGAGAAATGCGAAAACAAAACAGAGAGTAAAAAATTAAGTCAGACTAGTAACACGTTGATTAATGAAAACGCAGAGGAACGCGTTTGGCAATATAATAACTATGCCACGGCTGACCTGCTTAATGGCCTGCTGGACCTTCTCCAAGTTAATGTCTTTAGCCTCTTTTAGAAGAGTCTTCTCATCCATTTTAAGCATGGATACTCTATACTGGCATAGCTCCACCACCACCACATCTGGCTGGACCGCTTGGATCGTCTGAAACGGGGTACACAGTAACAAAACAGAATTTGATCGATCAGTAGAACTGATGTTAGTCCATAAAAAGAGAAAGCTAATGCTTACAGTGGCAACATCCTTCTTGCTGCTGTCGCTGAAGTGGGCCGTGCCAACCAGGTACACAATACTGCCCTCAGGTGTGGTGAGGCGCGTCACGGTGTCCGGCAGGTCTGGCTCAGTCTGTCGGCGCTGGGCACGCACTTGCCACAAAACTTCTACTGCTTCAGAGTCTGCTAAACAGACAAAACATATATTATTTATCTGAAGAACATAAGAGGTGGAGCAAGAACACTTCCTACTATTGTATATTTAGCAGAGGCATAGCTACTAGAAAATATTTTTAGATAACTAGTTTCGGCGCTGAAAAATGACAAGCGGAAATTAAGTCGTAAACAAAAGTACGGCAATAGAACCAGTTTCAGAAATGAAAAGTCACAAACGAAAATAGAAAATGAGTCGTAAACAAAAGTACGTAAATAGTCTTCTTTTCAAGCACTACTGGAGCACAGACGTTGGAAGGATGAGCTTTAGAAAGTATAAGATTTGAAAATTTTTCGAGGTGGTGTTACATTTGAAAACGGTTCAAAACTTAGTTAAAATTAAGTTAAAATTCGCTTAATTTTCTAACATAGATGAATTAAAATCGCTAAGTTAGCAATTAAGTATGCTTTAAACTTATAAAATATTTAACCAAAACATGAAAGGGGGACTAAAAACATATCTGGAACAACAGAAGCCAAATTAAATTGATTCTGAAGCATGCCGTGTTATAAAACTTGAAACCTTTACAACCCTCCTGCATTATCAATCAAAATACCACTAGAAAGAAATAATACTAGTCTGTGCTGGGAAATTTAATATGGTTAATTGAAAATCATCTTATACAAGTTAGCATATAAAGTTGGTAAACCTAAAATTCTATAAATTCTAAATTAAATAAAAAAAAAAAATAAAACCAAGCACGGTAAAGGGAAAACTAACAATAAACCAAACTGAAAAGATCCATTTCATTAATTCTGTATTCATATTAGTCAATTAATAAAACATTCAAAACTTAAATCATCCTTAGTGTTATTTTAGGGACTACACTACACAGCACCATTTCTTACAAAATCAAATAAAAGAAAATTTTATTTTGTAAGCTTTAAATCAGAGTTTACTCACAGAGTCCAAGAGGAAATGGAGGTTGTGTGTCATCTTCTGCTTGGCCAACCGAGTCATCCTAAAAACAAAAATTATTCATTATAATCTTCATCGTCCACAAAGCAGGTGTGAAAAAGCTTGCCATTCACTTCTAGGAACCGCCATATTATTCGCTCAACCTTGAAAAACATCTTGAGCAGTTTTAAAGCTTCATTCAAACAAGGAATGCTGTGCATATTTCTTCATAGTGGGAAAGGCCCACCTAAACAAACAAAAGGCGATTATCCAATACTTTCAGCACCCACAAGAAGCCAAAAGAGAGTGCCATAAACAATAATGAAAAGGCTTAACGTGTGAATGAAAAGCACAGGAAGCCAAATCAGTGAACCATAACAAACGGCATTTCAATTTAGCGGTACAAGTCTTGAAGCAAATCCTTACTATCTACAGGTAAAAATTCATCACCACGGAAATAAGTTAGTTTTTAAATACTTTAGCGGAATTCTCAACCTGCTAAAGACAAAACAAAACCTACAAGCTCCTAATTTTTACCTCAGAGTTGTTGTCCTGATCCATTGTCCGCTGTTCAGTAAAACCTCAACCTGAAAGTAAAGATCATATGAGTCAGGCACAAAAACAACCCACATAATAAGACATTCAACAGATTTACAGAGCTTTGGAAGGCTGTGTACTGGCCTGTTTGAAATATATGCCTCAACACTAAACCGGGCACTGTTTAATTAAGGGATTTTGAACTTTCCTGACTTGTGCAGTTGGGTTGCTTGAGTAAAGTGAGTCATCAGACTTCATTATCAGCCTGCCATCTTGTCTCGTGCAATTACACCACGTACACTTTTCGAACTACTGTGATTCCAGCACAACATGAATCGTTTTTGTTTTGATGAGGGTTAAGATCGGATAACGATCTTTTGAGCTGCACAACAAAGCGTTTTATGCTGACCATGTAACAGATCTAATCATACAGAAGGCAGACATTAAAGGTGGCGACCTGCTGTCATCAGACCACCTGGTTAGCACGCCAAACTCAATTCAGACAGCTTCCACTTTCTAGCTTTTAAAACGCTTTTGCAAGCGGTTACATTTCTTAGAAAAGCCGAGCGCATTTTAAATGTAAGTAATAAAAAGTCAATTAAAAATAAGGCAAAACTGAACCGCAAAATCCACTGGACTATTAGCTGCAATCTCAGTCACCACATCGAAAAAGCAGCAAATATAAAAAATAACTCTTACATTTGACTTGGCAGACAGCTTGTCCGCTCTTCCCAGGAAAGCAACGAATCGTATCGGACCGAGATCGGACAGTCAGTTGTAGTGAGGGATGATTCTTGACAATGTAGTTCGGCTACAGGCTAGCTGCGCACACATCCACGCAGCTGTTAGCTGATGCTATGCTAATGTAAACTAAGCCCCTTTAAAAACTTTAAAGAACTAACTAACAATAAGTTACTTATTTTGGTGCGCCGTGACGATAACAATATTGCATTTTATTACAGAGATATTTAAAAAATACTAAAACGGCCACCTTTGACTGTAGTTTATTTGCTAGCTTCGGCAAAATGAAATGATTAAAGTTAGAGCTACAGTCAGTCAGCTGCTTGCGTGAAGTGACTCTGTAGCGCCGCCCGTTAATGCAATGCTTTCTGGGTAATGTAGTATATAGGATAATAGCGAGTGAGGCTGTGTATAACAAATATAACAGATTATATTTATACTTAATCTATTCTAAGATTTTTTTTAGGTATTATAATGCAAATTGTATCGTTTCTAAATTTCGTATGCTTAGCTACAGTAACAAAAGTCGCTAAAACGGATGTAAAAGTACTTTGACTCACGGTTAAAAACTGTAAAACAAATTGTTTCACCTGAAGTAGATTTTTTAAACCGATTACATTAGTTATTTGCGAGTTTCTATTTAACCTTGTCATTCAAATAGGCTATTACAGTAACTGAAAACAAAGTTTAAAAAACAAAGACACTATTCCTTAACCTGGTGATGACTGCTGTCAGCCAATGACCAAGCCTTAAAAACACACACACACACACACACACACACACACACACACACACACACACACACACACACACACACACACACACACAAAAAGATCAATAGCCATCAGGTGTTTCTGTTTGGCTAAAAAGCATGGGTGCTCCTTTGAATTCTGTTAACAAAGTTTATGTAAGACTGTTACAGAGACAGGTGACATTTCTCATCATACTTGCTTCAGTGTTTTGTGAGGTAGTAAGCATTTTATGCATTATATTAAAACTTGCTTACAGCATCTTACAACATGGTGAACTATAATGAGTTTCACCTATAACAGAAATATCTCATCAAACACATTAGAGAGAGGCTAAAAAAGATAAAGGGCTGACCTGATAGACTAGGAGATTCAAAATCACGTAAATGATAACATGCAATATACAACTCGTGATAATCTAACATTTTCTCTTTTTAGCGTAGATTAATTTATTTCTCTAAGCAGGTTACTTGGTTGAAATGCTGCAGTTCCATAAATATACACATATCAAACACAAACATTTGTCAATAATTTGTGTGGGGAAAATGGAGAACAAAATAACAAAAATTAAATGGTGCTACAATTTACAGTGTTTCCTCTAAATGCGAAAAAAACAATTAAGGTAACATGGCCACGTCTAACCCCATTTTAACATTTTGGCTCAAATACTGAATGCCATGTTCGATTTTCAAGTTTGAGATTAACATCCATAATACCGACAACTGATATACACATCTAAAAATTCAAACTTGGAAAATCAGGTGTGGTTCTTTCTCCTCTAATGGTATTGTCATTCATGATCTTTGTTCCCTGTATCACATTATTGTTATCAAAATATTGCACTTGGATGCATGATATGTGCTAGAAAAACAGCAGCTATCTCTAATATCAATCTCATGCTTTGTGGTTAGAGGTGCTCTTGGATTCTAATTGTGCGTATTCACTCACAATCATAAAAGTGTATTTTGGCAGGGCATTTGTTATACTTCACCACAAAATGCATAAGTGAATATCAAAGGTTTTAACTAGGATTTACAAAGGTGGAATGACACAGGAACTGTGGTTCATGGTGATTTAGATATCAAAAGCATGTTTTATGAATCCTCTTTAGTTTGAAAATATCCAGCTGAAGAAGCTGATATCCTTCCGTCACATCTCTGTCTGTTCAAAAAAGCTGGTATAGACACATTTCTTCTGACAATCCAGGGTTGAATGTCTTTGAGTGCTTGACGCAAAGACCCAGAGCGATATAGTCTCATTAGATAAGTGCACCAGAGGTGTGTGGATGAATACGCCATGTGAAAGTCTTTTTTTGAAAGAATGTCTAAAATCTCTCATATTATCTGTTTTTTTTCTGTACACCTCAGTATATACATTCCTAATGTGCATATTATTGCGACAGTAAGACATGAGGTTGCATATTTTAAGAATACATGTATTGCGTTGGATACCTCAAGACATCTACATGAAACAGATATGCTGATCGCTAAAAAAATAACCAAACAAACAAAAAACACCAAATCATGTGGACATTGATGACACATGAACAAATGGTGCGTTGTGCAAAATTCTGATGTGCCTTGCCTTCAATTGGAATGTCAATAGTGAACTCATTAACCCATAAGGTGAGCACCAAGGTCATGGGTGATTTTATTTTTCCTCAAACTACGCACGTCTGAGTATGTGGATGTAAGGCTGGGAGATGATTTTGAAAGGTGCGCTTAATATTAAAAATGAATAGTGTTTTTATTAATACACCAGTAACTGAAAACTCAGTTTAACATAAATAAAAATAATTAAGTGCACCTTTAAGAGTATAAAATCTGTTACACATTGGCTGCCCCAATGTCCCATAATCTTTATCTCTGAAAATGAAATAATCTGAGCTCCACCTTTAATGGCATGACCATTAACATAACCCAAAAATCCGCATATTCCTTTGTGCTTCAGTTCATATTCTAAGTGCTTTTGTATTTGTGTGTAAGTGTGTGTGCAGGTGTGCATCCTCATTTTCCTTCAGCACTCTCCAGCAGCAATCAACTCTCCCGGTCTGGCTAGTCTGTCCCTTCTGCTTTGCTCCTCCTCGTCCTCATACAAGGTGTGATGGATGCTCAGCAGCGGGAGTGAAGGGTTTCGACTAAAGGCCCGTGCTGGGTCTCAGGCTCCGTCCCTGGTTGAGAGGATCTTCGACCTTCGGGAAGTCTGGAGGAGGCATGCTGGGCGTTCCACCATTCATATATGATGCTGTGGAGAGGGTGGCTGTGGAGAAGGCAGTGGTGGTGGACAGTGGAGAGACTCTTTCTTCTCTAAGGGACGAAAAGGTGATATACAGTTATAGGGAATACAAACATAAACCAATACTGATATTAAAATACAATTTTGCCTAAATAAATAACTAAGATAAATTATTTTAAAGCCTACAAGTCAATTCATTCAGAACAGCATTTTAGAAGAGTAGAAATTGATAAATTCATAAAAGATTTTCTAAAGATTTGCTTTAAAATTTTGGCTTATTTGGGTGAGTTAAATAAGGCAAAGGTAATGTAAAAATGGGAAATAGGAAAAATGTAAAAATTGGGCAATCTACTGAATGTACAATTGAGTACTACAGGAATGGAGTCCTAAAAGCCTAAATCTAAAAGCGTTTTGCACTTCCATTTCCATTATCCCAGTCAGTGTGATTTTTGGAATGCCTGAAATAAGGTCTGTGGTTAACAAAAGCTCAACACTTTCATGTTTTTTCTACGGTTTTATTCTAATACCACTGTGTGATTTTTCTAAGCTTTCATGTGCCTTGAAAAAGGCAAGAAGTCTAATAAATAGGACTACAGAGACATCCAGATGTCTGAGACATTTTAAAGTGTGAGACATCTAGACGTCATCACACCAAACAGGAAACAAGTCCGCTTTTACAGCCTCATTATATTTATACTTCATGTGCTTGCTATAACTATTCTAATTCAAACACTCCAACTTGTATTCATAGCCTAACAAAATGTAAAATTTCACAAAATTTGTATTTGTGAAGATTTCCTTAATGAATAAAATAAGTAATAATCATAAAGAAAATGAAACCATCCTATTGACTTTTTATCAAAGGAACTTCAATACTGGCCAACAAAAATACACCATCCCTGCAGCAAACTCTAACAACGCCAATATGGTACCAAATAAATTGTAAATCCCTAAAGACAATCCAAGCGTACATCAGTATGAGAAGATGAGACATGGACAACTGTATGCGGACCCTCAATATACACATTACTGAGAGAGTGCTCAACAACCGGGGGTGGCTCAGGATTGACCGTTTCTGTTTTGGCTTTCTGAATGGTTAGCATGTAAGGATGAACATCCAGCGAGGTTCAGTGTGTGTTTCTTCTCTATATTATTTGTTTCTGCAGCTGAAAAATAAAATTAGGAACACAATCAATGAAGGATTTTAATGACATTCTCTACACTAACCAAAAAAAATTATTATATTAGTACCTTTGTTAGTAGGAGGATATTGGGTGCTCTTGCTGTCCAGAAGTGGAGCAATAATGCTATCTGCTACATTCTTCCTTCGAACTGGTTTAGGTTTCTCTGCTTTTATGCTGTTTTCCAGTCTGGTTAGAGTCAAGGGTTCCTGTATAAAAACAAAAAACTATGAGGCACATTTCACAAACAAGAAGTACGCTATTCTTAAACTAAATATGAACGAGAACGTCTTACCTTAAAAGGCTGTGGAAGAGGGTTAGATGTGGGGATCCACTTCATCTTCTTACGAGGTCTTTTGATTACTGAGGGCTCTCCTCCCAATTCTCCCACACCGATCACTGAAGGGTCCATATTGGGGTCAACAGTCTGGATCCCAGAGTCTCTCACAGTCGGAGTGGCGTCGTGGTTGGATTGAGCCAATGCTGCCAGCAGCTGCCGCACCACATTATCATACATGAGGTCACTCTCGTTGGTGATAAAGTCCAGTCTGTTGAGAGACTTAATGTGGTCTCTGTTCTCATTACAGAACATGGCCAGAATGTTAATGTCGCAAAACTGTGACTTCTGCCAGCGCGCAAGTGTGTTTTAATGCCAACCTTGTGCAGCTTGTCAAGACAAAATTTGACTTGCGGACTACAAACAAATGCAGCAAGTTCACAAGGATAATGAGGTTCATAGTACACAGCAAAGAGATGTCTACTGCGGCCATAATGCGCTGGAGCTGCACAGCTGGTAGCTTGCAGTTAACATTTAGCCGCAGTTCAGGGATGCTACTAGTGTCCGGCGGCTCGCCAAGAGCACAAGTGAACTCGTTCTGCCTCTGTCGGGCATAGTAGGCGCTCAGGTATGTTATGGGTATTGAGCTGAGGCAGATGATGGCTAAATGTCGTGCCAGGTACAGCTTAGCCAGAAAGTTACTCTGCCCACGGCGCTCAAGATACTTCTCAAACAGGTTCTGCTCGGGGCTCTTCTCTTTCTCTGCGTTCTCGATGATCTCCCGGCGCTCACGCTCCGTAATCCCCGGCCCCTTGGACTGGATCTGCTTCTCAATCTTGGGCGCTCTGCCTTCGGCTGCCCTGTGGTAGCAGTTGTCGATCTCTTGAAGGAGGAAGTTGAGTTCGGAGGTGAGCCGTGTGGAGGCCAGGAACTCCCATCCCAGAGCAGGTATGTACATGATGCCTGCGAAGGCCAGGAGAGCATAGGGCAGAAACTTGTGCTCAAACAGGGAAGGCCGAAGCTGGGGGTCCACACCAGGTACTGCATCTCGAAGCTCTGTCCAGCAGTAGCCTCTGGCATACAGGGCCTGGTCGCGTGTGAAGTTGTGTGGAGTGTAGCAATATATAGACTCCTCTAAAAGAGAAGGAAAAATTGCACTTCACTAAATATTTAGGATTTACATCAATTAGATATCACTAGTGCTCATACCAAGTTGGACAATAAAAGCTAATTATAAGAGAATAGTGAGATTCGCACCACAACTATAACAATAATGGTTGGAATCGCTTTCAGAGATTTCTTTCCAGGGGATGAACAATATTAGTAAAATTAGTAGTAATAAAATATATTGATTATCAGAAATGCAAATATTATAGTAAATAAAAAAAAATACAATTATTTTATAGTTATTATAACTGATGTTAACTAGAGATTACATTTTTATTTAATCAACCATTTTTTTTGTTGATAGTGCATTTCAATTTAAGAAATATATAATGTAATCTTAACTAAATTAAAAGGATGCTCTCATCAAAAGGCGAAAACTGCAACTAAAACTGTGAAATAAGAACACTGGATATTACAACTGTCTCTATCCAGAAAATCTGGCATTTAGTGTACCCAGCAGGGATTTGTTTCTAGTAACGAGCTGTGATCAGGCTGGAATGGGTTTAATGCATAGTATAAGGCAGCACAGGCCAATAATGATGAATCAGTGATAAAACAAATGCTACATTTGTCTGTGCCAGTTGGACAAGGATAGAGGTAATTTTTTCACAGCCGCTGTACTCTTATAGATGATTCCACCTTATTCTGGTCTCAGTGGATTACACTCCTGCACAGAATCAATAATGTTAAGAAAAATAATATGTTCATAAGATTTAATTTAATAAACTAAATATGCATGTGTTATAAAATGGGAATAAAATCTTGGTCACAGGCTCTACTTTTTCTTTCCGTTTTAGATTATTATCCTTGCAATTTATCCTAAATAGCCTTAGTCAAAACAACGATGAAGGCTTGGCCTTCACTAATCTCCGTTCCTGATATACAACGGGTATTCCTATTATAGAAAGAATACTGCAATGTAGTAGCTCTAAAATGGTATGGAAAGGCAATTTAGCTGCAATCTCAAAGGAGTTCCAACTACGACTCTCGTAAGCATAAATGTTAGTGTATCTCCAACAGTTATTCAGATTTAAGCTATACCGCATGTTTCTGCCCAGCAGGGTTCTCAATGTTCAGTCACAGCCAGTTGGTGCTGCTATGCAGTAAGACTGACTCAGCGTTTAGAAGTAAACCCTCCTACCACCACAACCTCTCTTTATCTCTCTCTCTCTTTTCTTACTTAATCACCCTACAATCTCTCTAACAACAAAAATTATTTAACCACTCCTTTGCTGGATAGCAGTGGACAGCAGGAAAGCATAGAAAGTTTTATAGATCGGTTAATAATGGATCAACTTAAAAAAACTATCAGCAACACCATTTATGTTGTGTAATATTCCTGATTTAAAGTTTTATGCCACGTCATCAGTTTTTCATACGCATAAAGTATGTTTTGTCTAAGTATGTTTATATCCACTCAGTTTTATGAAAACTAGAGAATTTCGCATAAACCTACTGAATTGAAAAATCAAGATGAGTTTATTTTTATATTTTCTGTTTCAGTTTAATTATAGTTAAGCTTTAGAAATGTGTGTTTAATAATTTCTTTTTAAAAGTCTATATAGTTTTATCAATTTTATTTGTTTTTGTTTTAGTTCTTTTAGTATCATTTCCGTATCAAATGAAACTAGTTGTATTTTTTGTATTTGATAATATTTTGTATTTTGTTTGAGTTGTTTTTTTTTTTACTTTAATTTAATTTAGAATCCTAATCTGAAGTAGATAATTTAATTACTTCAATTTTTGAAGTAATTAAATGATTACTTTTAATTGGTAAGAAGCAAACAATTTAATAGAAATGCATGTATCAAATAAATGCCTAGATGTGCATCAGAAAGTCTGAATATGTTACTCAAATTTTGGTTACTATCACCATGTTGATGTTCATTCGCATAAAGTTGAGCTCTCTCCTGTCCCCAGGTCCTCAGAAATCATCACCTCTTATTAAGATTGAATAGCATTCAAAAGTCTTTCTTGCTGCAAACCTTAAGGTGTTATTTTTTCCATAATGCTGCATAATGCCACTAACCTGCAAAGTTCCTTGTGAAAACTAATGTGACCAGGAGTATAGGGATGATGACAGTTCCTATGGTCACAACCAGGTCAAAGGGCAACTCTAGTTTGAGTTGCACCATGAGACCCGCCAGCGCACCGCCCTTCTCATCCTGTGTGGAACCTGGCAGGATCAACTCCTTCAGCTTCTCACCCGCATAAGCAGAGCCGTGGCCATGTCCAAGTTCTGCTCGAAGATGTTCTGCATTCGGCACCAGCTCGCCTGTTCGCCACTAACCTCACAACACACTTGATGGGACCTGAAGCTCCTCCTTCTCCCAACCCGTCAGCCACTGGATTGGCTGAGGGCTTTTCCCTACAACAATATAATGAGTGATATGTAAGAGGTGTTGATTTGAAGGATGAAAGTGGATCTTCTAAGAGTCACAAAGGAAGCTTTGTGTTCAGCCTGAGTTGATGGGTTATTGGTGGCTGATCTTGTCAGAGGTAGATTGAAGAGAGGAAAATCGAGTTGATTTGTTGCTTATATTGACAGCTGGGATGAATTTCTCATCATATCTATTCCACTTCTGCAAAAACCTGTAAAGAGAGTTAACAGGTACAAATTATCAAGAAAAAGCAAAGCTACTGTAATCTGTGAAAGTAAATTGATTCTGCATATTCAGGCTCTATGAAAGTGGAGGTTCCTTTAATTCAGTAACCAGTGGAGTGTGCCTATCTGCAGAGTCCTTTGAGAGCGTGCACTAGTAACAAGGACATAAAAAAAACACAATGACATCGAACTAGAGGCTTTATCATTCAAGACAGTCCAGATTAGAGTGCAAAGATGGTACACTCTTGTTCTTTGACTGTAAATTTTACGGCATCATTTCTACAGATGGAAGCTTGATATGTTGCAGACTGTCTTTGCCCACGGTATAAAAACACAGACAAGAAAATAGCTGTCGTACATTTCGAAAATCAATATATCTCGCTTTGAGCTCAAGAAATCAATAAGGAGCGGTTTTCTAACAAAATGGAAAGAACAACAAAAATGGCAGGAACCCCACGTTTGTAAGTTAACTTTATTTTTTGTGATGAAGTGATATCAGTTTTTCAACTGAATGCATTACAGATGTTTTATGTTAATCTAAAAATGGACACTAAACAATGTCTTTATCATCAGAGCTATGCCAAAGTAGGCAATTCATTGTTCTGACATACAAATTGGATGTGTTTGTGATTGACTTTTATGTGTGTAATTTAAAAATATATATATATAGGTTTTTATTAACATATTTAATAAATGCAAAAATCTATTTACTTATCTAAATGTTTAAATACTTCTAAATATTTAATTACAGTTAATACATACACTATACAAACTGTAACATAAATGCAGTGTTAAATATCTTTGGATAATATTATATTTAACTGGACAAATGTAATTGACTCGATTTTTTCATTTTTTTCAATTTGTTATACACACATACACATGCATATATATATATATATATATATATATATATATATATATATATATATATATATATATATATATATATATATACACACACACACACACACACACTCATGAGTTCAATATTGCGATTCAGGTTTGTCCTAAACATGTTTTTCAATATTTTACACTTATTTAATCATTCCAAATGGTGCTGCGAACCTTGAATACAATATGTGTTGATATAAGAAACTATTCTAAAAAAAAAAATAGCTTATGTTAAGCATAGTGTTAACTTGTCTGTCACTTTGGCCTAGTTACAGACAGTTAAGATCTTCAAAGAGATTCTAGAAGAAAGACTGAAAAACTCCTTTCACAGCAGGTTTCATAAAACTCTCAAACAAGTTGATAGTGATTAGAAACGTGTCATGCAAACTTAAAGCAACAGCATGCAGCAGTATCTTTTAATATATATATATAATCTAGCTTTATCGATGATGCTGTAACGACACCGTCCGACATATTGACATTCTGACAGTGAATGTTTAGGAGTAATAAAGGTCATGCGGTGCACATCACTTACGCTCAGTCGAGGAGCTGTCCATCACTGGATCATCTGGTTAGGATGACACATAGCGGCTTAAGACATAGATATGATAAAATGCATGATAGCCTACTATATAAAGCAGGAGTGAATGAGAGACGGAAAGGACTGGGTTGCATTGACTCTCGTTTTCATGATGTCACATACCTGTCAGATTACTCGATTATACTGAGGAACGCGCAGAGTCTGAATCCTATGCTCAAATCATCAACACCGGGAAAGATCTCCTCACAACGTCCAGTGGATCCCCCCCATAAAAAACAACAAAGGACGCTGATAGTGTGACTTGTGCTTTAGTGTTGAGCATCCCCGGCGTCTGAAGAGTTAATCTGCAGTGCGGGCGAGCCGTTTCAGCGTGTATCCGGGCACACACACCGGTTTGTTCCGCCTCTCGCCGTCCCTCTCACCCTCCCCTGACAAACCTCGCACACTTCTCCGGTTTACACCGTCGTCTCTACGCAGACCTTCAAGGAGATACGATGTCGTTGCTTGTTTGCCTCGCACGAGACGGTATAATATATCGCTAGTGCGCTTGTGTGGAAACGCAAGCGATAACGTTTGGCTTAATAACTAGGAGACGTTATGAAATCATAAAGATATATTTTAGATTAAACTTTTCCCCGAGTGTAGTCCTCTAGTGTCCTTTATTTACTGTATAATCGATTTGTTTTCATTGAATTGTACGCTGTTGTGCATTAAAATACAATCATTCTTGAACAATACTCTATTCTATACTATATATATATATATATATATATATATATATATATATATATATATATATATATATATATATATATATATATATATATATATAGGAAATGAAATCTGATAAGATGTTTAGGTTGCAATGCAGTAGCTTTTTTTTGGTCTTATTATAGGCTGTGTATTGTATGGCAAAACATACAGCTTACCTGCTAATTAATTAATTAATTAACTTCAAAAAATGAAACTTTGCTGTCTATACAAATTAAGTCACCAAAATGGTTTGGTTGCCAACATTCTTCAAAATGTCTTCTTGAGGTTGAATAAATGATGACAGAATTTTGGTTATTGGATGAACTATCCTTCTATTATAAATAGTTTAGATGCCAAAGGCTCTATATGCTGTCTGAAATTTTCTTCTAAAATTTGTATTTTTTCTCAGGCTCCTACATTTATGTTCAGTTATTTCACTTCAATGGCAAAGAACATTCAGTGAAATTACTGAATCTACAAAAACTGTTGCTCATCTTAGAAGAACATTTCAAATGGCATATATTCAAATTAAATCATATATACGTGTATATTCTATATTTTGCTGTATTTACCGTATATAAGTCATAGACTGTACTTGGTCTAAAACATGAGCAAACATTTCACATAAACAAGCTTTAGGATTTTATTGATCTACAATAATGTAACAAAATGCATATATTTATACAAAAATAAAATCTAACAAAGTAAAAATGCTTGCATGCAGCAAGGCACTGAACAGTAATATGGTCCATTAAAGTGTGTTAGATTTATTGAAAGCATCATAAATTAGGTCCCCTACTCTTCCAGCTTCTGACATGTGGGCTTTCTAGATAATGCATTACAAGTGCTGTAGATTGTACATGCATGGTGTGTACACCGTTTATTTGCATATCAATTTGCTCAGCCATTCGCTCATCACAAATGATTCTAATTTCATCTGGTATGGTAGGCTATATTCATGATTGCGCACAAGGATCTTTATTAAAAGACTTTCCAAACCAACCACACATTTTGGCTTGTTTGTGCTTTTCTTTACCAAATTGTCATTCAGTAATATCTCTGACAGGCATACACTTTAACGTTCAAAAATCTGGGGTCAGTATGACTTAAAATATTTTTGAAAGAACTCTCATGCTCAGCAAAGTTGCATTTATTTGATTTAAAAGACAGTAAAAGTGCAATATTACGAATATATGAATATTATGTTATTACAGTTTAAAATAACTGTTTTCTATTTCACTATATTTTAACATTTAATTTTTCCTGTAACGACGAAGCTTAATTTTCAGCATCATTAGCCAAGTCTTTAGTATCATGTGATCCTTTAGAAAGCGTTCTAATCATTATGTTCTGATTTACGACTCAAGATGCCATTACTGATGCTGCTTTTTTGTAAAAATACTGCTTTTTTTGTAAAGCTTTCATAGAAAGCTTTCATTTGTAACGGTTTTGTAACAACGCGATGTTTCACTTTTGATCAATTTAGTGCATGTTTGCCATATTTATATATCTTAACCCCAAAATTTTGAACGGTAGTGAACTGTTCATTAATATGACAGGTCAGCTGACAACTATGACAAAAGGGTTCATGGTGATTCTTTTCCAACTGATGTTATCATACTCCATATTTGTAACTTTCTCTCTGTTTTTTCCTTCTGATGGCTGTATCTTTGGTCACTGTGCCATTTGGACCACCACTGCTTTCCAAGCCTTCTCTCTATCAAAGTCCCTTAGCGTGCCGTTTAACGTTTGTTGCTGTAAGAAAAGAATGAGATGGTAGAAAAGAAATGACCCAATAGTGACCTTGAGGTCTCTCTATGTTAATCACGACATCCTCCATGTACGTTATGATGAAATCATCGAGGCGGATCAGCTCTGCCATTCCACTGTGACTGTCTTTCATGTTACATTTGGCACTGTACAGTGCAGTTTTTCATTTAGTAGTCTCTCACGGCTAACATCTTGCGCACAGTCATACACAACGCATTTCCTGTACTCTTACAAAGAGACATGTCAGTCATTTCTGTAGTGTGTACGTTTGTGTTTTTACCTCAGAGTGTTTTTGTGAAGTGTGTCCCATTCAGTGCGCAGCTGGCTCTTGTAGGAAGCACACTTTTATTGCGGTGGCTAATGTTAGTACCGCCTGCACCAGCAGAAGCCCCATCAGGACAAGCAGCAGTATGTCGTAGGACTGCTGCATGTGCAAAATACATTCACAAAATGAATATGCATCAAAGAGCCTTCAAGATGGGTTTAATAGGATAGTTCAACTAAAAGTAAAAAATGTTGTTCATAACATGTTCATAACAAGTTATTTACTTGTTTTTAAACTTTTAAACTTTTTTTTTTTGGTAATTGAAATAAAGCTGAAATAAAATATAAATATTAGACATTATTAGATAAAGTACTAAAATTACATCAACAACAAAAAGTAAACACAATTATTATAAAATTTACAAAAAAGATACAATTATGAAACAAATACAACTTCAGCTGCGAAGCAGATCCAAAAGGACGATAGTGTTATTATTCAGCTCAGTATAGTTTTATATTTATTGCATTAATATTTTGAATTAAATTTCATTTTTAGTTTAGTTTTAGGTTTTTTGTTGTAGTTCTATATATATAACTTTATTTAGTTATTATTTCAGTTGGCCTAATTTCTGTCATTTAACATATTTACATAAATGTTTTCAATTTCTTAATTTTTTTATTCTATTCTATTTTATTTTATTTTAATTCAGCTTTATTTAAGCGTCTCAAATAGTTTTTGTTTTTGTGAACAATACCAACACCGTGTCATTTTTGGGTGATCCTCTTTAAGGGTCAAAAAAGGTAAAAATCTGACACATTGGAACTGTTTTGATTGGTGAGGTGCACGGAAATGACTCACCTTTTCTAATGGCACTTCATGCAGAAAGATCTCAATAAAATTAATTACGCTGTTGGACAAAAATCCAGAAGCTGAGAAGAGCAGTGGTGAGGTCACACTACTTATAGTAATCAGCATTTCCACCTATAGCAGTAAAATCGAGAGGCGGAAAGAGAGAGAGAAAAAAGGCGAGATAGTCTTTAGAGAAAATCACTCTATAGAGAAGGCAGACAGACAGCTAAATGAATGAGATTGCTGAATGTCCTCTAGGGACGTTCGATTGCACTACTTTATTGCTGGAGAGACCCTGATATTTTGTATTTTGTTTGAGTTGTTTTTTTTTTACTTTAATTTAATTTAGAATCCTAATCTGAAGTAGATAATTTAATTACTTCAATTTTTGAAGTAATTAAATGATTACTTTTAATTGGTAAGAAGCAAACAATTTAATAGAAATGCATGTATCAAATAAATGCCTAGATGTGCATCAGAAAGTCTGAATATGTTACTCAAATTTTGGTTACTATCACCATGTTGATGTTCATTCGCATAAAGTTGAGCTCTCCTGTCCCCAGGTCCTCAGAAATCATCACCTCTTATTAAGATTGAATAGCATTCAAAAGTCTTTCTTGCTGCAAACCTTAAGGTGTTATTTTTTCCATAATGCTGCATAATGCCACTAACCTGCAAAGTTCCTTGTGAAAACTAATGTGACCAGGAGTATAGGGATGATGACAGTTCCTATGGTCACAACCCGGTCAAAGGGCAACTCTAGTTTGAGTTGCACCATGAGACCCGCCAGCGCACCGCCCTTCTCATCCTGTGTGGAACCTGGCAGGATCAACTCCTTCAGCTTCTCACCCGCAAGCAGAGCCGTGGCCATGTCCAAGTTCTGCTCGAAGATGTTCTGCATTCGGCACCAGCTCGCCTGTTCGCCACTAACCTCACAACACACTTGATGGGACCTGAAGCTCCTCCTTCTCCCAACCCGTCAGCCACTGGATTGGCTGAGGGCTTTTCCCTGCAACAATATAATGAGTGATATGTAAGAGGTGTTGATTTGAAGGATGAAAGTGGATCTTCTAAGAGTCACAAAGGAAGCTTTGTGTTCAGCCTGAGTTGATGGGTTATTGGTGGCTGATCTTGTCAGAGGTAGATTGAAGAGAGGAAAATCGAGTTGATTTGTTGCTTATATTGACAGCTGGGATGAATTTCTCATCATATCTATTCCACTTCTGCAAAAACCTGTAAAGAGAGTTAACAGGTACAAATTATCAAGAAAAAGCAAAGCTACTGTAATCTGTGAAAGTAAATTGATTCTGCATATTCAGGCTCTATGAAAGTGGAGGTTCCTTTAATTCAGTAACCAGTGGAGTGTGCCTATCTGCAGAGTCCTTTGAGAGCGTGCACTAGTAACAAGGACATAAAAAAAACACAATGACATCGAACTAGAGGCTTTATCATTCAAGACAGTCCAGATTAGAGTGCAAAGATGGTACACTCTTGTTCTTTGACTGTAAATTTTACGGCATCATTTCTACAGATGGAAGCTTGATATGTTGCAGACTGTCTTTGCCTACGGTATAAAAACACAGACAAGAAAATAGCTGTCATACATTTCGAAAATCAATATATCTCGCTTTGAGCTCAAGAAATCAATAAGGAGCGGTTTTCTAACAAAATGGAAAGAACAACAAAAATGGCAGGAACCCCACGTTTGTAAGTTAACTTTATTTTTTGTGATGAAGTGATATCAGTTTTTCAACTGAATGCATTACAGATGTTTTATGTTAATCTAAAAATGGACACTAAACAATGTCTTTATCATCAGAGCTATGCCAAAGTAGGCAATTCATTGTTCTGACATACAAATTGGATGTGTTTGTGATTGACTTTTTATGTGTGTAATTTAAAAATATATATATATAGGTTTTTATTAACATATTTAATAAATGCAAAAATCTATTTACTTATCTAAATGTTTAAATACTTCTAAATATTTAATTACAGTTAATACATACACTATACAAACTGTAACATAAATGCAGTGTTAAATATCTTTGGATAATATTATATTTAACTGGACAAATGTAATTGACTCGATTTTTTCATTTTTTTTCAATTTGTTATACACACATACACATGCATATATATATATATATATATATATATATATATATATATATATATATATATATATATATATATATATATATACACACACACACACACACACACACTCATGAGTTCAATATTATGATTCAGGTTTGTCCTAAACATGTTTTTCAATATTTTACACTTATTTAATCATTCCAAATGGTGCTGCGAACCTTGAATACAATATGTGTTGATATAAGAAACTATTCTAAAAAAAAAAAAATAGCTTATGTTAAGCATAGTGTTAACTTGTCTGTCACTTTGGCCTAGTTACAGACAGTTAAGATCTTCAAAGAGATTCTAGAAGAAAGACTGAAAACTCCTTTCACAGCAGGTTTCATAAAACTCTCAAACAAGTTGATAGTGATTAGAAACGTGTCATGCAAACTTAAAGCAACAGCATGCAGCAGTATCTTTTAATATATATATATAATCTAGCTTTATCGACGATGCTGTAACGACACCGTCCGACATATTGACATTCTGACAGTGAATGTTTAGGAGTAATAAAGGTCATGCGGTGCACATCACTTACGCTCAGTCGAGGAGCTGTCCATCACTGGATCATCTGGTTAGGATGACACATAGCGGCTTAAGACATAGATATGATAAAATGCATGATAGCCTACTATATAAAGCAGGAGTGAATGAGAGACGGAAAGGACTGGGTTGCATTGACTCTCGTTTTCATGATGTCACATACCTGTCAGATTACTCGATTATACTGAGGAACGCGCAGAGTCTGAATCCTATGCTCAAATCATCAACACCGGGGAAAGATCTCTCACAACGTCCAGTGGATCCCCATAAAAAAACAACAAAGGACGCTGATAGTGTGACTTGTGCTTTAGTGTTGAGCATCCCCGGCGTCTGAAGAGTTAATCTGCAGTGCGGGCGAGCCGTTTCAGCGTGTATCCGGGCACACACACCGGTTTGTTCCGCCTCTCGCCGTCCCTCTCACCCTCCCCTGACAAACCTCGCACACTTCTCCGGTTTACACCGTCGTCTCTACGCAGACCTTCAAGGAGATACGATGTCGTTGCTTGTTTGCCTCGCACGAGACGGTATAATATATCGCTAGTGCGCTTGTGTGGAAACGCAAGCGATAACGTTTGGCTTAATAACTAGGAGACGTTATGAAATCATAAAGATATATTTTAGATTAAACTTTTTAGGCAATAAATTTAGATTAAACCCAGTGTAGTCCTCTAGTGTCCTTTATTTACTGTATAATCGATTTGTTTTCATTGAATTGTACGCTGTTGTGCATTAAAATACAATCATTCTTGAACAATACTCTATTCTATACTATATATATATATATATATATATATATATATATATATATATATATATATATATATATATATATATATATATATATATATATAGGGAAATGAAATCTGATAAGATGTTTAGGTTGCAATGCAGTAGCTTTTTTGGTCTTATTATAGGCTGTGTATTGTATGGCAAAACATACAGCTTACCTGCTAATTAATTAATTAATTAACTTCAAAAAATGAAACTTTGCTGTCTATACAAATTAAGTCACCAAAATGGTTTGGTTGCCAACATTCTTCAAAATGTCTTCTTGAGGTTGAATAAATGATGACAGAATTTTGGTTATTGGATGAACTATCCTTCTATTATAAATAGTTTAGATGCCAAAGGCTCTATATGCTGTCTGAAATTTTCTTCTAAAATTTGTATTTTTTCTCAGGCTCCTACATTTATGTTCAGTTATTTCACTTCAATGGCAAAGAACATTCAGTGAAATTACTGAATCTACAAAAACGTTGCTCATCTTAGAAGAACATTTCAAATGGCATATATTCAAATTCGTCATATATACGTATATTCTATATTTTGCTGTATTTACCGTATATAAGTCATAGACTGTACTTGGTCTAAAACATGAGCAAACATTTCACATAAACAAGCTTTAGGATTTTATTGATCTACAATAATGTAACAAAATGCATATATTTATACAAAAATAAAATCTAACAAAGTAAAAATGCTTGCATGCAGCAAGGCACTGAACAGTAATATGGTCCATTAAAGTGTGTTAGATTTATTGAAAGCATCATAAATTAGGTCCCCTACTCTTCCAGCTTCTGACATGTGGGCTTTCTAGATAATGCATTACAAGTGCTGTAGATTGTACATGCATGGTGTGTACACCGTTTATTTGCATATCAATTTGCTCAGCCATTCGCTCATCACAAATGATTCTAATTTCATCTGGTATGGTAGGCTATATTCATGATTGCGGCACAAGGATCTTTACAAAAGACTTTCCAAACCAACCACACATTTTGGCTTGTTTGTGCTTTTCTTTACCAAATTGTCATTCAGTAATATCTCTGACAGGCATACACTTTAACGTTCAAAAATCTGGGGTCAGTATGACTTAAAATATTTTTGAAAGAACTCTCATGCTCAGCAAAGTTGCATTTATTTGATTTAAAAGACAGTAAAAAGTGCAATATTACGAATATATGAATATTATGTTATTACAGTTTAAAATAACAGTTTTCTATTTCACTATATTTTAACATTTAATTTTTCCTGTAACGATTTAAGCTTAATTTTCAGCATCATTAGCCAAGTCTTTAGTATCATGTGATCCTTTAGAAAGTGTTCTAATCATTATGTTCTGATTTACGACTCAAGATGCCATTACTGATGCTGCTTTTTTTTAAAAATACTGCTTTTTTTGTAAAGCTTTCATAGAAAGCTTTCATTTGTAACGGTTTTGTAACAACGCGATGTTTCACTTTTGATCAATTTAGTGCATGTTTGCCATATTTATATATCTTAACCCCAAAATTTTGAACGGTAGTGAACTGTTCATTAATATGACAGGTCAGCTGACAACTATGACAAAAGGGTTCATGGTGATTCTTTCCAACTGATGTTATCATACTCCATATTTGTAACTTTCTCTCTGTTTTTCCTTCTGATGGCTGTATCTTTGGTCACTGTGCCATTTGGACCACCACTGCTTTCCAAGCCTTCTCTCTATCAAAGTCCCTTAGCGTGCCGTTTAACGTTTGTTGCTGTAAGAAAAGAATGAGATGGTAGAAAAGAAATGACCCAATAGTGACCTTGAGGTCTCTCTATGTTAATCACGACATCCTCCATGTACGTTATGATGAAATCATCGAGGCGGATCAGCTCTGCCATTCCACTGTGACTGTCTTTCATGCTACATTTGGCACTGTACAGTGCAGTTTTTCATTTAGTAGTCTCTCACGGCTAACATCTTGCGCACAGTCATACACAACGCATTTCCTGTACTCTTACAAAGAGACATGTCAGTCATTTCGTAGTGTGTACGTTTGTGTTTTTACCTCAGAGTGTTTTTTGTGAAGTGTGTCCCATTCAGTGCGCAGCTGGCTCTTGTAGGAAGCACACTTTATTGCGGTGGCTAATGTTAGTACCGCCTGCACCAGCAGAAGCCCCATCAGGACAAGCAGCAGTATGTCGTAGGACTGCTGCATGTGCAAAATACATTCACAAAATGAATATGCATCAAAGAGCCTTCAAGATGGGTTTAATAGGATAGTTCAACTAAAAGTAAAAAATGTTGTTCATAACATGTTCATAACAAGTTATTTACTTGTTTTTTTAAACTTTTTAAACTTTTTTTTTTTGGTAATTGAAATAAAGCTGAAATAAAATATAAATATTAGACATTATTAGATAAAGTACTAAAATTACATCAACAACAAAAAGTAAACACAATTATTATAAAATTTACAAAAAGATACAATTATGAAACAAATACAACTTCAGCTGCTGAAGCAGATCCAAAAGGACGATAGTGTTATTATTCAGCTCAGTATAGTTTTATATTTATTGCATTAATATTTTGAATTAAATTTCATTTTTAGTTTAGTTTTAGGTTTTTTTTGTAGTTCTATATATATAACTTTATTTAGTTATTATTTCAGTTGGCCTAATTTCTGTCATTTAACATATTTACATAAATGTTTTCAATTTCTTAATTTTTTTATTCTATTCTATTTTATTTTATTTTAATTCAGCTTTATTTAAGCGTCTCAAATAGTTTTTGTTTTTGTGAACAATACCAACACCGTGTCATTTTTTGGGTGATCCCTCTTTAAGGGGTCAAAAAAAGGTAAAAATCTGACACATTGGAACTGTTTTGATTGGTGAGGTGCACGGAAATGACTCACCTTTTCTAATGGCACTTCATGCAGAAAGATCTCAATAAAATTAATTACGCTGTTGGACAAAAATCCAGAAGCTGAGAAGAGCAGTGGTGAGGTCACACTACTTATAGCAATCAGCATTTCCACCTATAGCAGTAAAATCGAGAGGCGGAAAGAGAGAGAGAGAAAAAAAGGCGAGATAGTCTTTAGAGAAAATCACTCTATAGAGAAGGCAGACAGACAGCTAAATGAATGAGATTGCTGAATGTCCTCTAGGGACGTTCGATTGCACTACTTTATTGCTGGAGAGACCCTGATGGTGACTCACCAGACTCTTGCTGGGATATTCTGCCACCACATGGCTGGCAATGGCACTGGGGAAACACTGCAGAGGTATCACACAAGCAAACAATAACAGTTAATTACTATGAATAATTTACAATCTGAATTAGACTAATATAATAAACTGAACTCACAGCCACCAGAATCCAGAAGAAAGTGACAGAAAGATATGGCTCTGGGAGGAGAGCACCCAAATTTAGAGCAATAATTCCTCCGAATACAGCGGAGATGCCCACTATAACCTCAATTACCTGCAGCAGAGAAACAGCGGCAGATCTACAGTGAAAATTGTGTTGATATACAGTCCGTACACACGCATACACGCAATCTCATTTGCAGGCAACTCACGGCGTAAGCCTTGAGAAGACGAGTGGGGAACGAAGCTGGGGTCACAACCACAGGGCCATCAGACACCGGCTGGAAGAATGAGATGGATGATAGCAAAGAGGAAAGAAAAGAGCAGAGAGACACGAGCACAGGGAGAGCATATAAAATGTAAATCATATGAGCTAGAGACAAATACATTTGGTCATAGATATATCACACGTTGATAAAATCCTGTTGGCTGGGATTCAGCATAAAAGGATTTTGCAATTATTTAGCAAATTGAAACAAACCTGAAATAAACCAATACGAAAATATAAGAAGAGACAATAACGCTTTGAAATGTTGCTTTGAAACTAAATAATAATAACAAATGAAAGCTAAAAAAGTAAATATTCTACATGTATAATGCAAATGTAATTATTTTAAAACATGAAGGAAGATATTACAGTCAAAAATGTACAATCAATTAAGAAATCTCGATTTTAAGGCAGAATTCATTGTGAAAGATGGTAGATTATTATTTGCAAGTAGAATATTTATTTTCTGATTGATTACGCAATATGTGTGTAAACACAGGCCAAAGTAATTGTAACACAGGCAGTCTCTACACATAAAAATAGTAAATGGTAAGGCAGTACCTTTGCATGACTGCAGCAGTCGTCGGCTGAGCGTGCAGACAGGATAACCGTACTGGCCGTGAGCACTTCCAGCACAATAAGCAGGAGCAGGTTAAAGTTAATCTTTAAGATGACAGACAGCAGTAACTGTTTTAATTGTATAGATGTTTTACATGCACATAGCTTAGCGTTTGACAAAATTGAACATGTAGCGTATTTACTTACAAATGCATAAACATACTTCTACCAGATCCTTTAAAATTACTTTTGCTTTGCCATTGTCATACCATATAATATACTAAACATGAGTCAAAGCATTTCATTTTTAAGCACATATCTGTAGAGTCCCTGACGAACATTTTAAGGGTATTAGAGTGATTTTCTCACATTGATGGCTGAGGGACTAATTGCGAGTTTACATCCGAACCACACCAGACACGTGGTTGTCACAGCAAATGACGAAACGTAGACCATTTGAAAGTCTGAGACCTGTGGATATAATGCAGGTTAAACACTGTATTTATACTGGAAAAGCTCGTTTGAGTAAATGCAGCTGAGAAACTAAAAAAAAATGTAGTTAAGCGCCACCAAATTTGAGTTAGTTGCTGAACTGGTTGAACTGATTTCTCTGAAAAAAGTTCACTTTCACTTACTGCAACTTGTCTGTTCCTGGCAATAGCGAAGCTCACCACTGCAGCTGGTATGCTCTACAAACCAGAAGCACAACATATATATGAGTGTCAAACTGAGCAGTGCCTCGTCCATGAGCATTCCTTCAGAACAAACACTTACTGATCCAGCAGTACAACGCAGATAGTCCATTGCACCTGGAAACACATTACCCATGTAAAGGGAGAACGTTGCTGCTATCAGCAAGCTGCTCTGGGGGTCAGATACAGATAAACATACTCAGAGCCACAGAAAATCAGTGCTAACTGAATATTTGACTCACATTTGAAAACTGACTCACCCCTCAGGCCATCCAAGATGTCAATTAGTTTCTTCATCAATATAGATTTTTAATAATGTACCATTACGTCTCATCACTCATCAGTGGATCCTCTGGAGTGAATAGGTGCCGTCATGAATGAGAGTTCAAAACATCGAAATAATAATCAATCAGTTAGCGTTTTATGAAGTAAAAAGCTGCATGCAAGAAACAAATACATCATTAAGGTGGTGTTTTAACTTGAAAATGGTGCTTATCTACTTTTTTCCTCTTACATCAAATTCCATAAATCATTTTGGATGCATAAATAAAGTTTTAATACATAAATGTACTTGATCTGTGCATACCTCTCATTTTTCATTTTCACGATTAAGCAATATTATGGACAGAGGACTCGAATTATAGATATAAGTGACATGCGTTTGTTTGTTTGTTACAAACATGCAGCTTTACACTTCATTTATGGACATTTATGGCAGCCATCTGGAATATTTCTATATTATTATTATGTTTTTATCAACCGACTGAACTCTACCTATGGCAGAATCCATTCACTGCAGAGGATCCATTGGTAAGCAAATAAAGCAGCCCTAAGTATAAAATCTGTTCTGATCACTCATCTACATCTTGGATGGCCTGAGAGTGAGTACATTTTAAGCTGATTTTCATTTTTGGCTAGTCTTTTAAATCTCTTAGCTACAGGAGTGAAAATCTGCTGAGCCAAAGCTCTTACCCCTATAACGACGCTGTAAAGCCAAACTCTGTAGCTAAAGCAGGGATGTAATGGCCCAGGCTGATCCAACTGCAGGTCACTGGCCCTGACATCCACCGTGTAGCTGTCTCTCTCCAACCTCTCCCGCTCCAGATGCCGACTCAGCGTTCCTACTCCGCTGTTTCGCTCCAGGGTGGACATCTGGGCATAGCTGAACACTTCCTGAGCCGATGCCTCCTCTCGTTGCATCCTGATATCCATGACCCCTAGATATCCAATCCATATAAATCACATATATTGACTAGGTGAGAAAAAAAATGCTCGGAATGCAAACATTTAGAGACGGAGGTAAAGAATATGGTTTATGCACTATTGACAGATTGCCATATGATCCTTTTATACCACTTGAGCTAACTTTAGTTCCCCAATGGAGTGCACATTATACCTGTTTTTTTTTTTTTCAGCTTTTGCAAGGTCATTCAATCATAAACACATCTTTTGAATTCCCAGGGAATGTGTGAACTGATAAAATGTTAACATTGAATGCTATGCTTAGGATAAAAGCACCTGCCAAATACATCAATGTAAATCTAACAGTGTTGGAATATGTTAATAATGTAGCACTGTTAAACAGCAAATATAATTTTTGTACAGTATGCTGTGTTGAGGAGCTTAAATTCACCTGTAGCATTAAATACATAAAAAAATAAGATATATATACAAAATAGTACTTTGTTATTTCATACTAAACATTTTTATTTTCAACTAAAACTATATTATACAGTATATAGCACAATTACCAAAACTAGAATAACCTTTTAAAAAATTTAAATAAATACGAAAATGTACAAAAAAATCCTCAAACTTTGAATAAAATTAAATGAAAACTGATGATATAAAAACAAAATCCAATAGAAAATATTAAGACATGCTACAATAGTGTATAAATAATACTACTAATTTTTAATATATAAATAGTAGATGTCTATATATAATAAACTAACTATTAATAACAACAAATAGAGTATGTTTATATTCTCCCCAATATTTTGTTAACATAAAAAGTGCCAAAGTAAAGATTTACTTTTAGTGTCTTGCTTCATTTAATACATCTACATGAAAACATCATTATTTAGGCACTGCTGAGAAAACATACGGACCATACAACAATGGCTTTAAAGTTACATAACCACAAAATGCTGAGTCTTACAAAAAAAAGCATTTATATTTCTTTACAAATTAAAAAAAAACAGGGCACTGAAGGTGCTTCAAGAACACGAAAGTGTGCTAAAAATACCATTTTCTTCTCTGCACTGATAAAATAATCATACGACACCTGTGAGCTCCCACTGCTACATGTCACTAATAACTACCAATATCTCGGCATCCAGGGGGAAAAAAAGTATATTTTTGGTCAACAGCAAAGAAATAGAGCGCAATCAAACTGCTCCCTCTTGAAAACCCACACGCACAATGAATATAAAGCACTTTCACTGTATTACGTAAACAGCCACGGGAACACAGAGCAATAAAGAGGATGCAGTGCGGGGATAATGCATGAAGGCAATGATTCATAAAAAAGTTTGAAACCAACCCCTCCCTCAACTTCATTCTGAGCCTCACTTCCTTTCCTCCGTTCATTCATCTTATCTCTCCAGCCCTCTTTATCTTAATCTCTGCTTCCCACTCACCTGCCTCCAGCTTCGAGACACCGTTTATTTCAGCTTGGCCCACCTGTTCCCCTGTTCCTGAGGAAGTCTAAGGTTTTAGCTGTACTTTATCTTTGTCTTCTTCCTCTTGTTCCTCTTCTCTCTCGTCTCTCTCTCTCTCTCTCTCTGTCCCCTCCACTCCAAGTCAATAAAAAAACTTTTGGAATGCTTCAAAGCCTGGAACAGAAAGTTGAGAGTGTTGCCCTGCCAGCCAGTTTTAGCCGGTGAATGCAAATGGAGCGGAGAGATGGGGCTCAGATCAGGGCTGCTGAGACCAGAGCCTCTTACTGCTCTGTTTAACTCAATGAGAGAACTCACACATAAATCAACACCCCCTCGCTGCCATACACACAGAAAGAATGCACGCAAGCCAGAATGAGTTTTCCCATCTACACATAATCAGGCACCCACAAATGTTTCTTTTCTTCATGCATGTGATTACATTCCAAACCAAAGTTTGTTTGTGTTTTTAGAAAAATAAGTCTTTTATGTTCAGCAAGGCTGCATTTATTTTCAGAAATTAGCAATATTATAAAATGTTATTACAATCTGAAATAACAGTTTTCAGTTTAAATATATTATAAAATGTAATTTATTTCTGTGTTAGCAGAAAAGCTGGATTTTCAGCAGCTTCTGTCTTTAGGGTAGATTTATACATAACCCGAAAGCTTGATAAATTAGCTTTCCATTGATATATGGTTTGTTAGCCCAAATTCTGAAGTTCTTAGCATTGTACATTACTAATCAAAATTAGGTTTTAATATATATACTGTAGGAAATTTCAAGTATACCTTCATGGAACATGATCTTTACTTAATATCCCAGTAATCTGACGATGGCAAAAAATTGATGACTTCTGAAAATCTTGTTTTACTGAAGACTGGAGTACTGAAAATTCAACTTTGCCACCAGAAGAATAAATTAGATTTTTCAATGCATTAAAACAGCAAACTGTTATTTTAAATCATAGTATCTCACACTATTACTGTATTTAGCATACTTGTTATTTCAAAAACATCGAAAAAGGTTTAAACTCAACAAACAAGATACACACAGTTCTGGTTGCATAACAAGTTCAAAGCTGTGCAGTCTTGCACTTCACTGACTCCTCCCACCTGGGCCTCCGTTTTACTGAAGTGAAAAAAACAAACTCAGAGATTTGGGACGTCCCACAGTGCTTCTGAAATTAGCAACCAGTGTGTTCATAAACAGGCTCTTTAATCCTAGCACATTTCGGAAGATTTGAGGATTTTATCATACTTTTTTGAAGGGACTAAATCCAATCTATTTCATATCAGAATCACAAATGCGACTTTGTGGATTACCATATTTTGGCCTATAGATACAAAAGAGATAAATTAGAGGCGAGCGAGAGCGTATATGTAAAAGTGGTCACGGCGGTAATCGTCCACATCAATGCTACTGTTCAAAAGTGTCCTTGAAAGGCAGTATCCATGGCTACCTTTTAAACAGTGCCCCTTCCACTGGCTGGCCACCACACTTCACTGCCCCCTGAATATGCTCCACACAAAGATCACACGCTCATGTGGACACGTACACACACACTCGAGGCATGCCAAGCCACTGAAATCCCAGCAGATGCATTATTGATTCACTGTAACTCAGCTTTCAATAGTCATTTTAGGGGTTTATGAGGCAAAGAGAGAAAGTCTATGGTTTGTGAGCTGTAGCAAGGAGAAACCTTAACGTTTCTCTTTTTTTCACCCAAAATCATGAGGAAAATCTCTTTATAGGGTCCTGATAGGAAAACCCATACACCACAAATGCCCAGTGGCCCTTTAATATGGGAGGGTGTCAAACAGCTGTAATATTTCTGGCTATCCTAAAACATAGGCTACATTCATTGTGTGATTTTAGGAAATGCATTTAAAGACATAAAGGTCAATAACTGATTATTCATTTAAAAAATAAACCTGGTACTGGATGCTGAAAGAAGCCAACGTATGTATAAACACTGTACGTATTTTCACCCTGATTGCAGTCGTCTGTTGCCTAATATCATAGGGTATATGTCCTGCCGTAATATCACATGATAAGTCATAAATTACACACTCAATCTCCATTTTGAATCTGTTCTTTCCAGTAAACAAAATCAGACTGAATAGATTGGCACAGTTCGCGGCCAGTCAGCTGATCAAGTGTCAGAGTTACGATTGATTTCCAAGAACCATATCGAAAACGAATCAAAGTCATTGACAGGCAAGTTCGATGCACTGCTTTATTAATCTTCATATCAGTCACACCATCAATTCATCAACATGTTTTAAAATCTGCTGTTTTGGATGAATTAAAATCTCAAATTCACAGGTCACCCCTTCCTATGCAGTTGCCGGCAAACTTTGTGTCATTAACCCAGATGCTTCACCAATAGGCAACTACTTCCCAGATAAAAGGACAATGCTTCTCTTGTTCTTTTCCTTTCTTTTCACTTTTCTGACTCATATATCTTTGGCTTTTTCAGAGCAACCCTTCATGCTTCCCCCCTCCCTGCCCCTCTCCCTCTTTCGCATCTGTTGTGCCTGTAAACATTGTCTGGTTTGCTGAGATTAAGTCTTCTTTAACACAGTACAAACAACTTGAGGGCTAAGTTGCACTCTAAAGTTACAAAAAAGATTTCTCAGAAAGCAAAAGAAATCTCTGAGCTGCTGAATCAGCTAACAAACAGCGTCAAAATTCAGTAAGCAGCATTATAATTATTAAGCCCAATGGTTCTCAGCTGGTAAGTCGTGTTTGTGGGTCACCGGTCTGATTGTGGACAGCAGAGGGAAAAATATAAAGTAATAAAATGCAAGCATATAGTCATAGGTAAAAAAACAATAAAATAATATGAAATTTGACAACGTAAAGAACAAAATGTTTAATAAGTTGGATGTTTTATTTGTATCTTAATTTAACTTAGAATAATTAAATATATACATTTATTACATTTCAAAAGCTATATGAGAAAATGCTTAATATTTTTGACAGTTTGTATGATTTAACTAAATTATTAATTAACAAAATTATAATAGACTTAATAATTTTTATATGTTGTAAGAGAAAATATTTTTACATTTTATATTTATTAATTTAATACATTAAATTATCGAATCTTAATAATCTCACAAATTATAATAACAAAATAAACAGGCTTATTACATTACAAATGGTAATAGAACATTTTACCTCATCTTTAAGAAATCACAAATTTAAGAAATTACAGTAACAATAAATAGGGTTTACTTTAAAAATGTACGACTAAATGCTTTACTACTTGACATTTATTTTTTATTTCATGGTAACATTTTATTTATTGGCTTAGGGCATCAAACCACTGCATTTAAATTCAACAAGCAATAAAATCTGTCAGTTTTTCTATTTAGCCTATTTTGTGCAATAAACAACAAATGAAACAAGAAAAATACTGTATAAACTGAGTTGGCAAAAGCTGGCTTTTGCAATACAAGCAAACAAAAAATGATGAAATCCCAGTCGAGAAGCGTGAGTATTTTGTAGTAATCTTTATAAAGAACACTGATTTAGTCATCGAGTGACACAAATGTCATTAGAGACACAGCACATCAGAACATATTGCAGGCACATTCTGAATCAGTCGTTTCAGTCCGGGGATTCACAGCTACAATTCTGCAAGTCCATGCTGATAATAGTTCATTTTCCCAGACAAAACAGACCCCCGCACACACACACACACAGAAGAGTGTAAAGTCAATGCAAGACGTGACGACAGCAACAAAACCCAAGCATGAAAATACTTACATGCTCATCTACATTTACAACAGTCAACAAGACTTCAAGAACACTTCTATAATACATTATTGTGAGTTCTTGATGGAAGTCTTAAGATGGTGACATCTTATATACATCTACTTACAGCTGGAGATCAAACTACTCCATATGAGAGATTTCCATCAGTATTTACACTGGCAGCCACATTCTCTGCCCACATTTTAAACATATGGTTACTGATAACAAGAGCAATATCTGTACAACTGTTAAGAAGCATCATCTCAATGCTCGAAAATACAAATCTAGGAAGCATATTTAGTAACATCTATAATCAGTGCTGACAATGATTGAGTTTTTTTCTATTCCAGAGGACTAACTCCTTGTACTTCTAAGCCACGAAGCACCAAAAAAAGCATGACCTGCTTGCTGTAGATCGATCTCAACGTTGTTGTTTTTTGGGTCACATCACATTCTCATACTTCTTCAAAATGAGTTACTGGAATTGCAATATTCTTAGGTTAGTAGAGGTACTGCATCTAAGAAAACCATTATCTGTCACAGGTGTTATTCTGGTTGGAGACGAAATTGAAAATGGCATTGTTTCCTTTATGGCTGTTATCTAAAGCACAGATCGAGTCTGTTGAGAAGAGATCACCACAGTCCTAGATGGAGAACTACGAGTGCATTGCTACTGCCACTGAATGAACACATTTACACCGCACCGCTAAAGTCCTGGAGGAAGTGCACGTGTTAGGATCTCAGCATGCTTTGATGAAGTCTGGAGGCAGTTTTAGACGATGGATCCTTTCGAGGAGGACAGATGAATGGAGCGAATGCGCGTGGCCAGCGTCTTCTCCAGGTCATGCAACACATCGGGGCAGCAGTTCTCCACTGGGGTGTTATAGAGCAACTGTTTAAATGGCTCAAGCTCTATGAGAACTGCCATGTTCTTCAGAAAGTAGCCCTCGATGTAGGTGGACAGCTCAGGTGCCTCCAAGAACTAAGAGAGAAGGAGAGCAAAGAACATACAGAGAATGTAAAGAATGTTTGATATGCATGGAAAATGAAATCTGAGAGCATGTTCAATTGTATGTTACTTTAGCATGGTTATAGATCTCCACACAAGTTTCGGTGTTGATGTTCTTGGCGCAGATGATCTCACAGTGTCTCTGTAAAGCCTCCAGCTGGAAAAACTTAGATGCAGAGAGGAGCTGGAAGAGAGTGGAGCAGAGAGAGACGTTGAGACCAAAAGAAATAAAACTTAACAAAGCCCAATACTGTATGCAACATTTATGTAATCAATAATAAATGTCGAAAAAGCATACAAAATTAAATACATATACTGTATACTGTGTATATATATATATATATATATATATATATATATATATATATATATATATATATATATATATATATATATAAAAGTGACAGTAATGTAAGTTAGGTCATGCAACAATATTTATATTCATATTCAAAAAATTTTGTTCTTTTGAACTTAAGAATCCTGAAAAGAATTATGGTTTAACATTAAGCAACTCAACTGCTAGAAGACTATAGAATAACCAAGACGTGTCACTCATATAGTTTTAAATGGGGAAAAATGCAACGTTTAAAATGGCTGATCAATCCGAAGAAGCCTGCCTTCTAAATAAAATAGCCAATCACTGATCTGTGACGTAAGCACATGACCGCATCTGTTATAGAAACAGCATTCTGTTATGTGCGCCTAGGATCTGCGAATTGCACACTGGCTGATTTATTTGAGGAAAACAAATAATTATTGCCCAGTTTTCAGATTTTATTAGTGATTTCAAATATGAAATTTAATTGTAAGCTTAGTGAACGGTTTGGCAGAATTTGATGTTACCCAATACAAAAAGATAGGAGCTACACTTAAATGCCAGAGAGGCATTTCAAAGATGGCTGCCAAGTGACATAACATAACATCAAATCAGCATGTTAGAATGATTTCTGAAGGATTGAGTAATGTCTGCTGAAAATTCAGCTTTACCAACACAAGGATAAATTGCATTTTAGAATATACTAAAATAGAAAACAGTTATTTTAAATGGTAATAATTGCAAAAATTTTTTCTGTATTTCTTTTCAAATAAATGCAGCTTTGTGTGAGCATAAACGTTTGAATGAAACAAATCTTTGAACAAATGTTTAAACAGCAATTTACAGAAACTACTAAATGTATAAAACATACAAAAAATACTTTCACTGGTGTAATACAAATAATGTCATAGTGAGGTTAATTATCATGTGTGGAAGAAATAATAATAACTTCAATTGCTAAATTAACGTGTTGATATTGCTGCTGCAATAAGAATCAGTTGGACTGCTTTACATTGTAAAATCCCTTTAAAAATAAAAATACATTTGCATAACCTTATTAATACATACATCCATGACCTCAGTGTTTCTGATGTGAAGTGCATCCGTTCCACCACAGTACAGATACTGCATCACCAGCTATAAGGAAAGCAAATATAATGTTTCATGCATCAGTCAGACACTCAATAGACCACAATATAAAAATGATGAGCTCTCCTTTCCCTCTAAATAAAAGCAGCATAAAAATAGCAAGACACGCTCGCATCTTTTCAGAGCATTAGTACCTGAAATACATTGTATTTGACATGGCTGATTTCAATACAGGTGTTTTCAGCAGCTGGTCTGTTTGCCAGAAGTAGTTTAAACCTTGGGCACAAGAAGGAAAAGTTAAAACAATAACAATATTGCTTAAAGAGCAACAATAAATTAAAATAATCCTGCTATTAATAAGGTATTGCAATCAAAAGACACACTGGAACTGCACTATACAGTGTTTCTTTTCTGGTCGATGCAGTGCATCAACTAACCTGTTGGAGGCGGTGAAGAGCAAAACTTTGTGAGCGTAGAATGGCTTTCCTTCCACCAGGAAGGTCACATCTGACATCTCCTTGTTGTTTAGAAAATGAGGATCTGACATAAACATATAACAGATGCATTTCATTAGTTGCAACTGTGGAAATCAGCAGCATGCCACAGTCACTGCCAACAGAACTCCAAAGGTTCATGCTAAAATAAAAATTCTGTCATATTTACTTTACTCTCATATTTTTCCAAACTGAACACTATATATGTAAGAAAAACTGAAATGTATATAATGTAATACTGAGAAAAAGACTGAAATGCATGACTTTGCTCAATGAAATTCTTTACAGCCAACCTAAATCTATTTGCGATATACATGAAAGACGCAAAGGCGTCTCAGACGATTACAATTCACAAACTGTTTTTTTAAAAAAGGTTTTTCATTTTAAAAGTACTATCACTCAAAAAAACTATTCAACTGCAGTGCACTATTCAGAATTTAGTGTTCATACAGCTCGGAACGACACGAGGGTGACCAAACAATTACAGAATTCCCATTTTTGATTGAACCATCTCTTCAACCTGCATTTAAAATATTTTTTAATAGCAGAACCACCCACAAATGACATTTTTCACTTGACATTTCATTAACAAAAACGGTGCTCATTTCAGTTCAATTCAAAATGCCACTTTCTGCTGGTCATGAAAAGCTTGCAGTTGTTTGTATTTTTTACAGACAGCACGGCGCAACTTGATATTCTGGTGCTACATACCCAGTCTTGACGTCTGTTTCCTCTTGATCTCTGTAAGTTTGGGGATCGGATACGGTCCGTAGCACTGGGTAAATATCATTGCCAGCTGCTGACTAATCACTTCATTCTGCAAACCATGAGAAACAGGTAAGACCCCTCTCATCCAGCCCCAATACAAAACAATTTTTCACATTTTGACTTGCCTTGAAGGAGTTACAGCGCCTGAGTTGTGTGAATGTTATGTATATGTGTGAGCTTGCATAGCAAAACCGCACCATCTATTCTTGAAAAGTATCAATGCATTGTGTTTTTTGGGATCAGTACTTTGTTACGAACGAGACAGGAGTAAAACTCTTAAATCCCTGTCAGTTCGCTCCTTCTCTGAAAGATTGTTAGAGGTTCCTCATCAACTTGACATTTCTCTCGCCCCGGCCTGCCTCTGCCTGTACAAATCACCTGCTGTCAGCATAGCGCCGCTATTTCCTCTCTCTCCCACTCTCTCTGCCATTCTTTCTCTTAGTCTCTCTCTCTTTGTACTAACAAGCAGACACACATTACTTGTGAAGGTTGAGCAGGGAGCGGAAACTGTCAGTCATCCCCACAGAGCTCAGAGTAAGGTTCCTTGACTCCACCATAGATCAGCCTCGACAAACACGCTCACACATACACCTACTGTAACCCCAACAGAAGGAAATCCACGTTTATCTTTACTTCCTGTACTGTCTGATCTGCTATAGAGGGAGTAGGTTTGGATGCGCGAAGCAGATGTAATGGTCAGTGTCTAAGGATTCTTTCTAGCACCCTAGGTTTCAAAGCAAAGCTCACTATTGCATAATGCTGTGGGAGGACGTCAACAGAATGCCCAATTCAAATTATGCAAGTTTCTTCCTTCACTTCCTGTTCTACAGAAGCAGTATGTTTTCAAGGGTACCGGATTCTAAGAGAAGTATCCCTAGGAAGTTACTTGGTGTATCTCTGGCTAAATCAGAGGTTTGATCCCAGAGAAAACATGTGATGTCAATTATGGAAATTTGCACCCTGTGTTTTTGTTCACCTTGCTGGCGCGCAGGATCTGGAACATGAGTGGGAGGCCGTGTGTTATGAGTTCCTCTGTGTACTCCTCCTCTTCAATAGAGCTGAACTCTTTCAGCAGACCCTGGATCAGCGGCCGCCGGTGCTGCAGGAAACAGGTTCGGAGGGACTCCTGCCAGGTGTGCAGCGTCCAGGGCACCCCTAATATACACAGAAATAGTTTTACTTTTTAACAAGAAGGAATGTTGTCTTATAAATGATGTTAGTTGCTTTTCAGATTTTCACAATGGTATACACTACCATTCAAAAGTTTTGGGCTTCAAATGTTTTCAGCAGGCATTACTCCAGTTGTCAGTGTCACATGATCCTTCAAAATCTATATATATATAGCAATTCCATGAAATTTTTATTGTAAGTCATATAAATTATTTTCACAGCATACCTCTATTCAACAAGCCATTCATTACTTATTAAGCTATACAGCAAGCAACGTAATGTTATGCAAATTTACTGTGATATGATTGCTTTATGATCGTAGATACAGTATCTAAAGTGCTGGGAATAACAGTGTCATAAATAAACGGCACTATTTTTTTGAGTAATTAAATGAATTACTGTTTCCCCCATTACAACAATAACATTTTTGAATTGACAAGCTACATGTAAATTATATTCTTTATTTATTGCTTTTCCCTGTCAACATAACGGAGTTCCTTTGGAATTCTTTATCACTGTCGGTTTCTCTGGTAGTGGGCGGAACTGATGCGCAAACAACAATCTCGTTCCTGCTCTTATTTCAGCAAATCAAATTGAGCGAACGCAGACAACATAATTAATATTCATGAACCCAGCAGCTCATTGATCCTAGTGCATTTTATATTGTTATTAGTAGATCACTTAATGGCAAACAATATCTTAAGTACCACCAGTCCTAAGCTCAGTCAAAATGGCAAATATGCAGTTATGGTTATTACAATTACTAAAGTTCTGTCAACTTATAATGCTAAATTATAAACAAAATAATATTAAATTGCTAAAAAAACTGATATGAACATTTTATTGCCAAGCTAATATTTAGAATAATACAGAATTTCATAGGTGTCTATCCCATTGTCCCACAGAAACATGACAATGTAGGTTCATGTAGAATGTTTTATAATAATAATGTATTCTATATAGTGTCCATTTCATTTATTTAATATATTTAATGTTGGAGACATCCAAGTTATTTAAAATATTAGTTTAGTTTTTTTTTTTAAATAACAGAATAGTTACTTTCCTGGTAATTAGTTACTTTAATAATGTAACTCAGTTACTAACTAGTAACTAGTAACTATAACTAATTACTTTTTTAAAGTAACGTGCCCAAGACTGATCAGTACTGACCTAGACTTCTGATGTCCAATGTGATGTCGACATAGCCGTGTTCAGAGCTGTGATACATCGCCTCTCTCAGAGCTTTGAGTTTGGCCTTCCCCGTGCGTGTTGCTTCCATCTTCAGGGAGTTCCTCTCTTCCATCTCTGATCCCTCAGCCAAGATCTCCTGTAGAGACAGAACATCTGCCTTCCCCTTTTCCGACTGCGACAGAAGCTTGCAGAACACGTTCCTGCAGCACGAGGGTGAGGATGATACGATTTTGCAGTTTTATTAATAAATTACGAGACCGCGCGTGTGTGTATTTGCCTAATGCATGTGTGTGTGTGTTACCTATGTCCGTGTGCTGCAGCCAGGCTGTAGGAGTTCATGTCCCCGTGCGGTGCCGTAGAGATGCCGTTGCGGTACATGGTCCCAACCATGGGGTCCGCTCCTCTCTCCAAAAGCAGACTGACCAGCTCAAAGTTCCCTACAGCACACAAACTGCTGAGTCCTCTCTTGTGGTCTCGCTGGCTTATAATTCAGTAATTCGAGAAGGAAGTGGCACTGTTGTCCGGTCTGCAGTGTGAGCTTTCTTACCTGCAGCGGCAGCTAACTGCAAAGGCGTCTCAGTGTAGTTCTCCATCCCGTCCTGCAGAGAGCCCTCCACATTAGCTCCAGCGTCTAGAAGCAACTGAGGAAGGAGAGAGAAGAGATTTGGTTTTCCATTATGGAGAACATCTGTAGCGAATAAGCTAATGAAAAGCAATTCTTGCTAAGATTAATTTGAGGAACTGGAGACAATGACGATGAAATAAGCAAACACATAATGAATCATAATGGGTGTACGACTCCGTGACAAAATGAGAGCAGGCTGAGAATATAAATTCATGCAGACAAGGCTTTCAGGAGAAAACTGATGCATACGCTACAGGAATTGTAGGCTGACTCAGTTAGGCTTAAAGTGTTGGCGAAAGGTCAGGCAGGAGAGAGAGGTCACTACCTGCACCACGGGGATGTGCTGGTGAAGTACGGCGAAGGTGAGAGGCGTGGCCTGCCGGGTCTCTGGGAAGACTGAGGGGTACTTTTGCACTGTGTTTGGCACCTACGGGAGGTACAGGGGACAGAGTAGGGCACAAATCAGAGAGATGGAGACCTTTAAAAATCTGTCCTGGGAAAAGCACTGAGACGCTGCGCTCAGCTCAAAGTATGGAGATAGGAGAGGATCTTTGGCCTTTTTGTCTCTTTATAGGAGCTGACTGTACAGTATCAAAATGAATGCCTTAAATTGATCAAAGGTGAAAATTTCCACAAATATATTAAGCAGCCTAGATATTTTCCACATTGATATAATACCCAAAAAATAGGCCTATTTTTAAGAATTATACAATTTAAATAATACACTCTTAAGAATAAAGGTGCTTTAAAGGATCTGATGCTCTTTAAAGTCTGATGCTCTTTAAAGAACCATCCCTTTCTTACCTTTTTATAAAAAGATCTGTGAAACAGAAAGGTTCTTCAGCTGTTAAAGGGTCTTTATGAAACTATTAAAAAAAAAAAAAAAGGTTTTCTATGGCACCTTTATTTAAGATTGTACTACAAATCCATCAAACTGAACTGAATAATCTTTCTGTATTTTAACTGAACAATCCTTAATCAGTTTTATGAATTATTCTTTAATTAATTAATTAAATCTTAAAAATGTGCAATAAGAAAAGTTTATACTTTTTTAGAAGTATTAAAGCATTAGAAATACCATAACATTCTTTAACAAGACCTACTAAAACACATATTAATATTATTTTCAATTCATTAATTATAAAAAACTTCCATTCAACATAACAAAACATATTATGCTAATGATAGAATTTGTGTGAATTAGTGTATATTAAATTTAGTCTAAATATTTTATTTCTGTTATTTATACTCTAAATTATGTTAATACCTTGTATTTAGCAAACTGAAGGTTAACATAATAATAACACACTCATGAGGTTTTAACTGGCAGCACTTTGCATATTATTGCTTCAACTACATCTATATTGTCTCATCAAGTCGTTTCTGCTAAATGTAAATCATTTTTACAATGATCAAATATGGGCACCATACATTTCTTTTTTTTTGCATTTCCATTTATAAAAACTGAAGGTTAACCCAATATGTTGAAGGTAAAAAACAAATCTAAATTCTCGTATGCTGTTGGCGGAGGCAGAAGGTGCAAGGTTTTGTGAGAGAGAACGCAAAACCTGATTCATAGCAAACGTCAATGAACTTTTCACATTTTTATGACACACAGTTGTAAACAATATTACTTCCCAGCTACAAGTGACTGAAACTGTGACTTGGGGTGATATCTCTCAGAGACGTGTTTTATCAAGCTGGAAATAGCGACAAATAGTGAGCGTGTATATTAGTGAGAAATCTGTCTTCCCCAGCTTCTAGGGCAGAACAGCACCTAGTGACAGTGACTTCCAACAAACACAGAGGAAATCTACCCAGACAAATCCCTCATGGGCATGCAAAGCAGTCTGAGTTTTCTCCTGTCATACTACAACACATAAACACGAACACTACACATCAAACTACATGACGGGGAGGATGGGTGTACAGAATGTGTATATAAAAACGCAGCACAGATGTAGTCACAAACCTCGCTGTTGATGTCGGCTCCTGCGTCTAGCAGCATCTGAACCATGGCTTCGTCACCACGAACACATGCGTACATCAGAGGGGTCATGCCCTGCAAAACACACAAAAGACCAGTCACGCTGAGCACACACCAGACATATCTTCTGACTGTGGAGTAACGAGGGATTGCAACTTGACAATAGCAGCATTTCATTTAAATGCATCGCTCTATGCAGACAAAATTCAATCGCTGAAAGAGTCTTCTTGTGTTGATAGGAACCAATCTCCTGGAAACCCATAGCGTTACTCAAATCAAGAGATGGAAAATCAGATAACATGTGAATTAGCTGCGAAATAAAGGCAACGGCAAATGTTTCCACTCCCTGAGGTCAATAATGGAGCAAAGCAATCAGTGATGGAAAGCGCATTGGTGTGGGCTCTGATTAATACGGTAAAACCGTTAAGCACTGTGAATATTGAGGGAAACCTGCTGTGCAAAATCTGTTCGTTTCTGTCTGGGCTTCCATAAATGGAAAATATAGCGATGTGTGCAAGCATTGATAGTCAGCAGCAACCTACCAACTTGTGCATTCGAGTTTGGTTGTGTTTATCTTTTTAAAGTGAAGTGTAATAATTTTCTTGCACCTGATGTTGCACCTGCATTTGTACTGAGAAAGGACGTCATGAACAATCCACTTCTAGGGTCTAACTCTGCAAGACCAGGCCAAAACCAGCGCAAAATTACCCAAAATGACCTACAGGAAATGAAATCTGTCTATTTTATTTTATTTTATTTTATTTATTTTTGAGAAAAAGTTTTTAAGGGCCGTCAAAATTGACATCTAAATGTTTTTGCACATTCACATTCAAAATTGTATCAAATTTTGTAAAAACATTTGCAAAGATACATATAATATTACAGTTGGCATTTTTCTTGCACATTATAGATGTTTTATACATGTCAAAACCCTACCGTAACATGCCGTTAAATACAAAAACAATGGCAAGTTTTGCATTTGTGTGCATGATTGTTATAAGAATCATTTGAACCTGTTCACTCATGCTGTTGATTCCACCGGGTCCTAGTAAGTTGATGGCCTGGTTGACAAGGTCAGTGCGGCCACAGTTGAGCATGCGGAAGCCCAGGTCCTGCAGGAATTTGGCCTCCGTAGAGGCAGCATCCAGCTTACGTGACACGCAGAAACAGTCATCGGTCCTGCGGCACACATACAAAAACATCCCTCTAATGTCTTAATCCTCTGCAAAAAAAAGCTTGAGTCACATATTCCAAGTGAAACACTCATGCACGGGCGAATCTTTCATTACGACACTTGGTCTAATAGCAATAAAACAGCAGTTATGGCGTGATGCATGCCTTATTTTGGGTCGACTGTGCTTATTTTCCCTGTACAGACTGTTTATGAGCCATTTTCATTTCACTCATGATGGGTAGCAATATCTGGTTGCTGGATGTTAATTTAATGGCAGCACGCTTACTTCAGCTGGCGGGGTTCACAATCCACCCCGGGCAGCAGGAGCCTGGCCGCCTGCCGAACATCATCGCTATCCACTGAAAAGCTGCGGCGGTGCTCCGCATGTGCCAAAGCTACTCTGATCCACTCCATCAGAGGAGGCAGTACAAGAAATGGCCTGCAGGAGGAGACAAAATGACTGCGTTATTTAACGAATACACATAATTTGTCTTCACTAATGAGTTTTGGTGGTATTACTGTATCGAATAATTTGTTAAATTAGCTTAAAAATTGTTCAGTTTTCATTTTAAATTTAATTTTACATTTTTGGTTAATTTGCATTTATGTTTAATTTTTTTTTTTTTATATATTCATTTTCAGTATCCATATTTCAGTTTTAGTTGCACTTCAAGTTTTAGTTATCTGCCAAGCAAAATGTACTTTTATTTAGTTTACATTTTTACATTTCATTTTTCTAAATATTTATTTTTGATTTATTTCAGCTCTATTTATATTACCAAATATATATACTGTATTTGTATATACACTACTTGTATATAGCCTATATAATCTTTGATACAAAAATCTGAAATAATTAACGTTGTTTGATATTGTATTGATATTACATGTAATTTATTCCTTTTGTATGTATTTTATATTATATTATTGTAGTGTATATTATATGCTTATATATGAAAAAACAGATAACTTGATCAAACCAAAAAATGTTTTCTTAATTGTACAATCTCAATCAAACTGCGGTGGGGTTATTCTGATTAGGTTCAAAAACAACTATACAGCTAACTAACACAACAAAAACACAATTACATCATAAAAATAATTTTGAAAATGTAAAAAACTATGCGTTTGAATACTTCTAATTTTTGCAAATAAACTTCATATAACTAAAACTAATTTTAGTCAGCTGCACCATCAGTTTTTTTTCTCATTATAGGTTTTTCATTAAATATTAATCGACAATAATATTAGTGTTATTTCAATTTTAAAAAATAGTTAAACGTTTTTGTTCTTTAAATACTTCAATCTTTGAAAGACAAAACTGAACTTAATCTCACAGAAACTGATTTAATATCAGCTCAACTAAGAAAACGCCCTTTTCTTGACCTCAGAAGATGAAATTTTTTAATTAGGTTTCTAAGCTAAATCTCATTAGCAGCTGAGAAACACAATGTAACCTAAGAATATTTACACCAAACAAGATCAAAGTTTAGCAGACAAATTAACCCATAAATGTTTACTTATTTAATATTTGTAAAAATGACACTAACATAATTTTCCATCAGATGCAGGAAGTAGTTCACCCACTCTTCATTTCTTTTTATAATGTGGCTTCATTTCATTGCATTGCCTTGCGGTCTGTTGCACTGTATTTCACATTTACACTCCTCTGCATTTCATCATATTTTCAGTGTCAAGCTGAATAAACGACTACTTGGTTAAAGGTAAGTACCTTGAGCCACCGCATCAATCAGAAAGCCCCTTAACAAGAATACCCAGCCCCAGTGGATGTCCCCTCACCTCTCGGTCTGTAAGGTGACTTTGGACGGCTCTACGTTGGGGTTCTCCCACTCCATCTGAGGGCAGTGCATGAAGTAGCAGAGCGTATATAAAGCCTCGGGCTCCCAGTGGATCAGGCTGCTCTTCTGAGGAACTGGAGTGCCGTTGCTGTGGTTCTTTACGCTCAGAGGCTGAAGGTGATGCATGGCTCTGGACACTAAATCACCTGTCGGGGCACAAGAGACCTTTGGTTTTGCTGGGAATGATGCAAATGGTGAAGGACAGTACTCTCACATTGATGCTACAGCATAAAAAATTAGCTGCTCTGTCAATCTTTCTCTGCCAGTCAGCTGTTTGTAGGTCCTCAGCAGCACGTTTGTCAGTAATGAAATTCTCAGTCAGTCCAACTGAATATTACACAAAACGGTTATGTAATTTTGCCAGAGTACACCTGTCAGGACTTTATAAGAGGATATATATATATATATATATATATATATATATATATATATATATATATATATATATATATATATATATATATATGTTCAAAGTAATTTAATGAGTAATTTAATGGTTTTAAAGAATTCTCTTATTCTTAATTCATAAATGCTGCATTTTTTCAATTTAAAACAGCAAAAACAGTAATATTTTGCATTACAAAAATAATGCTACTTGAGTATACACATATGTGTATATATATGTGTTATGTATATATATATATATATATATATATATATATATATATATATATATATATATATATATATATACACATACATGTGTGTTAATTTATATATATATATATATATATATATATATATATATATATATATATATATACATACATGTGTGTTAATTAATTGCAACAAAATATATATTATATGTATACATAAATAAACACACATACAGTATTTTGAAAATATTTATACTTTGAAAATATTTACATGTACATACTTATATTCATATAATTTGTTATATATATATATATGTAATGTAAACATAACATTTTTCTTACATATATACATGCATGTGTTTGCATTAATAAATACAATGAATATAGACAATACACATACATATATTATGTGAACAAAATTGTATATTTTGCATTTGATTAATCGTTAGACAGCACTAATATATATGTGTGTGCGTGTGTGTGTATACATATATTTTAATGTGTATACATATACTTTATACACACACACACACACACACACACACACACACACATATATATATATATATATATATATATATATATATATATATACATACATATGCACGTTATATATAAAATGTATATAAAGTACATGTATACAAATATATATATATATATATATATATATATATATATATGTGTGTGTGTGTGTGTGTGTGTGTGTATGTGTGTGTAAAACACACACACAACACATTATATATCTAATCTCATTTAAATATGTGTGTGTATATATATATATATATATATATATATGTGTGTGTGTGTGTGTGTGTGTGTGTGTGTGTGTGTGTGTGTGTGTGTGTATGTATAAAACACACACGAAACACATTATTTATCTGATCTCATTTAAATATGTGTGTGTGTATGTGCGTGTGTATTGTCACAAACTTCTTTTCAAACAAGGTCACACAAAGCTCTAGATTTATTACACAGAAAGTTAAACACTATTCCTCTCGCTCTAATGACTATTGCCTTTCATATGTGAAACTTCCAGGTCATCTATGGTCTCATTTAGTCCACGAGACCCAATTCTTCTGAATGCATTCAACTGAACCACACTGTGTTCAGTTCAGTCAATAACACACTCTAAGAGGAACACTGAGAAACAGCCTCATCTATTGCTCTGCAACTTAAATGACTGCAGCACTCGCTCTCATTCTCTCTAAAACATTTCACATCTCTGTTACTCTAATGAATTAACGAGGCCGTCTGTGCAAGACGAGCATGCATTTAAAAAAATAAATGACTTGTTTAACTGTTGTAATTCCTCTGCCAAGGCTGCGGATTTAAAGGAATAGCCAACCTGATTTCACAAGTAAATGTATTTTACATGGATGTATGATTAAGCATGAAAATTTAAGTTTTTAGAAAAAGGCATGAAAGCATGACTCAGTTCCAAGCTATAAGCATCAATGGGGTCAGTGGGGTATAAGTGGGTCATACAAAACAACTGTACCAACTGAAATTAATTAGCAAAATCAGAATTGCGTCAAAGTGCGATTCAATGTTTTATTGGACCCCATTGACTTTCATTGTTTGGGCAAAAACAGCTAACAGCTTTTGGATTTGGAACAACATGAGGGTGAGTGCATAATGACAGAATAAAGCAAGAATGCAGGAATTATAAAGAGGGAATACTGATGAGTTTGAGCGGAAGCTATGTGGACTATCTGACAGCGGAGGCCAAAGATATGCACTGTAATTACACACAATAATTACAGGATTATGTGGAATACATTATCAGCAGCCGTGGCAGCTACACGCACGAAACAATAAAGTGCAAGAATACACCTGTCAGCAGAGAAGCACGCGCCGTTTGCAGTCGGAGGTGGTAGCGGGAGGCTCTCGAGAGGAGGAGAGGGGCTGGAAGCCACCTGGGGCTCCTCTGTGACCGACACTCATCTCTTATTCATGATAGCGTGTGACATTTCCTCAAGTCGGAGGGGCAGCAGAGGAACAAACTCAGAGATATGCTCAAGATTAACCATCTAAACAAACACAGCCATGGCAAAAGGTCTTCGTCTATTAGTCATGACTTTAAACCTCATTACCAACAGAGCCAATCATCTGCAGGTACTGTAGGGTATTTGTATGAATATGCGTGGCAATGTAATATAACAACAGCGCAGAAGAGCTTCTTTTTGCTCGAGCGTGTTGGGTTAAATATGATACTCTCATCCGTAACAGCAGAGAAGGTGCCCTTCATCCTCAGACTGAGAACGAGATGTAGGGAATGGAGGATGCGGAATGGTGTTTTACTGTGAAAACTGAGCAGAATCGATTGGCTGTCCTCCCTGAACCACGACATAAATTATCAAGGAAAGGCCATGAGAGAGGAAGGCGGTCCGCTTGGCTTTATGCAACACAACAGATTTCCTGTCTTTTTATGAAACGTCAGACTGGGATTAGTTGGATTAACTGTAGTTGTTTTTTTTAAATGTCTGGAAAATTGCACATCATGGGTATAACATCAAAAATTGTATCTCAAAATCAAGATAGATAGATAGAAATCAGTGTACATTTTAAATAAAATTTTATGACAAAAATGTTGGTATATGTATATGTGTGTGTGTTCATGTGTGTAAAATGTAAAAATATTAACGCACACACACACACACACACACACACACACACACTCTTCATTATTAAATCCAATTGTATATCATTATTAAATCTTAAAAATTAGTATCATTATCATTATTAATTAAATTAATTATTTATTTCATTTAATTTGACTAGTTTTACTGAAAACATCAAATTCAAAGCTAAATTAAGTGTACAATTAAGCATATTTCTTATAACTGTAAAGCTAACGTCATATTCTCAATACTATCATCGTCTAATCATGTAATTAATGTGAGGAAAAAAACTATTCTATATTATTGAAATATATAGGATGCTTTGTATATATATATATTTTTTTATATATATAATATTTATATTTTTATGTAGCATTATTATTAGAAAATAGTAAATAATAAAGTAATACTACTTTGTGGTTTGCACGTATATTAATAAAAAAAATTTTTTAGATCCTAATAACATTTGAGTTTTCATTTATTTTAGATATATTGAATATATTGAAAGTGCAGATAATGTATATATACCCTTTTCATGATTTTCACCCAAAGTTTTCTCCTATTCTTCTGTTGAAAATACTTAGTATGGGTCTCCTCACACCTACTGAACATAATGAGGTTGGCTTTTCCAGACATGCCAAAGAAATGTATATCTCAGCAAGGTTACGGCTACATTTCCGGTGACAGAAAACTCACTGCTAACTAGAATTACTGTATATACTGTAAGAAAAGTGTAGATAAACAATTAAGAAGAAGTCATTGGGCTCCAGTGGTGCTCCAGAGCAATGAAGCAATGAAACGTAATGAGCGTTTTATGAAGCAAGAGGGAATAAATGCATTAGCGCAGCTATGGGAGGAAACAGGGACTTTCAGGAAAACAGGGGAAAAAAATGTTATGTGCGGCATGGAAACACTCAGCGATGGCAATCCAGCCGTGAAGGTTGTTGATTGGTGTCTGGCCAGCCTAAGAGAAAAAAGAAACTCCTGACTGTTGTGCAGGTTTCGTTCAGACAGAGCCTAATGTAAGACACTTAAACAGCTATATATTCTGCACAAGAGTCGATTCTCCTTTAGGGCTGTTTTAGAATCGGTGCAGACTAATGCGAAAATGACTATCAACAAATGTACGTTACCCAATTAGCTGTTAATGGCTAAGTAACTGCCATAGCCCAAGGTAAAGTTTTTGCACACACACACATAAATGCTGAAAGCAGAGAATTGGTCTTATTTAGATCAAACAAACCATTCCATGAACAAATGTAGTATGTTAGAGAAAACCCATGAAGTGCAGTGGAGCTTAGCTTTTCTGGACGTCATTTGTCCCTCAGTTATTAGATTTTACTTCACATAATAGAAACTAAATTTAAATACGCACCACTTATCTTTTCTATACAGCAAGCAATAGCTGCTCAATCTGCATTACTGTTAAATTGACCCCAGAAAGAGTGAGATTTTTCAGTGCAGATCTGGAGAGCGAATTATTAAGGAACAAGATCTGCTCTGCCGACTCGAAGACACAATGGAATTTAAAGAGACAAGGACCGAACAAAAAAAGGCTGTTAATGCATTGACCTTTTGACCTTTTCGTGTTCTGCAGGGGATGATGTCTTCTACTTAACCCGCTCATGAGGGACTCATAAAAACCTATGTACTGTAAGAAGATTTAATCTAACGCCATGCTCTGCTGTTATGGGATTTTATGAGTGTAATTACATTAAAGTACTATTACCGTATGGAATTGTAGATTTCAGGCTTCCCCCTGGATATATACAGCTGTGAGAGGATCGTGACAAGCCTACAAAAGGTCACATGTACTTCAGATGTACAGTGATTTGGTGAGAGGCAGTGACTTTGAGAGTCTGAATGCCTTCCATTCCGATTTAATAACATACAGCTTTGAACTTTGTAATAACCCTGATCCTGCAAATACTGCAAAAGCCTGGTACAAACACTGAACTTAAAGACAGTTATAAATACACATTATGTAATACACAAGCAGTCAAATATTGGGAATAAAAATTATGACTTTGGTTTCGGGAAAAATCTGAAAAATCTGATTTAAAACCATTACAGTAAAATAGTAATATTAAAATCTTTGTAATATAATAATTTAGTGCATAGTTTTTGCTGCTTTGTATTTTTTTGCGGGAACCATGATACACAGGTTTATAAAGATTCTTGTGAACCATTGCTATACTTTATTTTTTATTATATTTTTTAAGTATAACAAATAAATGAATCACTATTTCCAAAAAGTTATTAAACATGTAATGTTAATAAATGTAATAAAACACCAGTTCTTTTAATTTGCATTATTTCACATTATTACTGTTTCTACTAAATCTTAATTATTTCCAATCTTAGTAGTGTATCACATAATGTATATTTCTAACTGCGCTTCTTTCAAAAACCTTAATTACTTATTTCCCCAGTAGAGCATATATTATAAAACAATCCAGTTCTTCTAAATACAGACTTGAGGCTTGTTCACATCAAGTTTATACTATATTTCTTGATATGCACACTCTGTAAGATTTAAAAATAAATAATAAATCAGTAACATACAAAAACGCATTTGTCATTAAAAGCTGTATAATTAGATCTGCATTCTGCAAGTTCAGCCTTCTCTTAAAATAAACTCTGCCCTTTGAGTGAGAGTGTTCTGTTGTGACTGTCCAAAAGCAGAAAGAGTCTCTATGTGACAGTTGTTGTTCCTGCCCTTGCTGGAGGCGGAATACTGAATGTGTAAATCAGGGGAGGACCGCTGTCCCTAAACAGGGTTCAAAATGCCCTCAACTTCCCCTGCAGGGTCACTGGGGACATCCATGAGAAAGAGAGAGAAGCTGGAAATAGACGATGCATTTTATGGAAATCTCCATGGATACTGTATCTATAAAAAAGTCCTAATGGAGATTTTTTTTATTTAGGTTTTGAAGAGCACAAACATTCCTGACAGAACAAACTGCAGCATTTTGCGCATATCTGCTTCTCCAGGCTCCGCTATGAGAAGTTTACATTTCCTTTTCAAATATTAAAACGGGCCGTGCTTATTTGTTGCATTTTAGTGTTTGCCGCTTTCAAGGTCTGTCCTGCGGCACATATAGAATTGCGTTTAAAATCAATGTTCTCAAGAATAGAACAAGCTTTCTGCTGTAAAATATATTGAATTACATGACCAATCTCCTAAGTAAAAGAGCTTTACATCTAATTAGATTTTTGTTTCCAGAAGAATATACCGGCGTTTGGAAGGCAACCCGGAAATGTTAAAAGTTTTAGGCAAGATTGAGTTTTAGGCTTAGATTCTGCTTAAAGGAAATGCTGTTGTTGTCATTACATTCAGTGTGGATCTTGTTGTCAGATGGCTGAACATCACAAGTCAATGTGCAGTAAAATAAAAGCAACTATAACATGATGTGCACAAGTGAGATGAGAGCTTTTATAATTCAGTGTTCCAAAAATATGGAGCATTTTAAATATAATATATATTTACAAGTAAAGCTAATACTTTATTTTAAGGTGTCCTTGTTACATTATAATTATATGCTGGGCAATGATTAATCGTCATAAATCTAAAATGGAAGTTTTTGTTTACATAATATATGTTTGTTCACATTTATTTATTATGTATATAGTATAATATATATATATATATATATATATATATATATATATATATATATATATATATTGATATATATTGATATATATTGATATATTTAAGATATATGAATATAAATATATACATACATACAGATATTTTCTACATGTGTGTCTGTCTTTAAATATACATAATAAATATAAACAGTACACATATATATGCACATGTGCACAAAAACATTTATTTTGGACGCGATTATTTAAGCACTAAATTATACATTTAAGTACTGAGTACTATTATTTAACTACATGTACTTACTGTATGGTTACGGTTAGGATTAGGGTTTGGCTTATGATAGTAAATACAAGTAACTTACTTACATGTGTGACTTATACCTTCATTTAAGTGTTACCGAAATAAACACAAAATAAATATAGATATATAATCTACATGACAACATAGATTATATATACAGTATACATGACATAATCATGTATAAAACAAAAATAAATGCTAAAAAAATAAAGATTATATTTATTTTTATTATTTTCATTTTTTTGACCATTGTTAAAGAAGATGGAGATAGGACAACTGCATGCTGTCTAACTAAGTGTGTTGTTAAACAGCCATTTTAAAAACTGATATATCTAAAGCAGTACATTAAATTCATGGGAAAATCAAATACAGTTTATAGGACCCGTTTAAGAGTGGATTTTGCTGTATGGGATGTTGAGAGCTAAAGGCCCGTTTGAGGTGAGAGATGGAGAACTGAATCCTGAGCAGATGGATTCCTAGTAAACACATACCACTTTGGTGTGAAATGCTCTAACCTGGGGCTAATACTTACTTCAAACGAAATGAATTTGCATTGAAATTTATATCTTTAAACTCTCCGCACCATCATACTGCTGTTGCTCAGTACTGTGAAAGTGTGCTGTACATGCAGATCAAACAGAGCTGTAGATAACCCGGCAGAACCAGTACCGCTTAAAACACTTTAAGGAGGTGTGTGCACACATTCAGACACAAACAAATATTTAACCAAAGAATGATAGTGGCTTCCACTTATCTGAACAAGGAACGATTGGTAGACAAAGTAAGAGCTTTAATTTAAGGTTGAAAATAGAGGTTTGGTTACTCACTGAGCTCAGCGATGCTCCCCACGCGCGTGGCCAGCAGGGACTGCTCGATAGTACGCTGCTCGGACTGACTGTAGGCGTCTCCTGCTTTATTCGAGCGCTGCTGGTTCCTGTGCAGGCTCAAACTGTCCGGCAAACTGAGGATTCCTGCACAGAATTGAACAGAAAGAAAACATTTTCAGCTAAATGCAGCTGTTACAAATGCATGTTATTGTTGTTAAAATGCACCCTTATATAATTGCTGCAATAGAGATCATGCGGTTCATCTTTCAGTAAACTAAAATGCAAAAAAGTTCCAGTCTACCAGTAGAGCATTGGGAACTCTTGGGATAAACGTGTATTTTAACACTGATTTATTTTTATCCTACATTAAAGACAAGTATATAATAAAAATAATAATAATAATGGTAATAACATCAAAGACACATACCCCTCAGGAACAGAACCTATGAGTCAAAATATCTAGAAATTCTTAAATCAAGAAGGACTTTCGACACAAGAAAAAAATATTGTCCTGTTCTCAGTGAAAAAAATGTCCAAATTAAGTGAAATTGTACTTGACACAAGAAAGTCACTTAATTTTGACTAACAAAACATTTTTTTTACTTGTCTAGAAAACTTTTACTTGTTTTTTACTTGTCTTTGATTTATGCATTTTCAGACACTATGGCTAGAAACGAGACAAAGACATTTTTTGAATGGAAGCCTTTTTTGCAGTGTATGCAGATGGAATTAATGTAAGAGGACAGCAGGAGTTTGTTTTTTTACTGGAGTCTTGAGGAAGTGTTATTATGGATTATGGACTCATATTTCGGCCAGAAGCAGTATTTTAAAATGTCTTAATGGAGGATGTGTTTCTAACAAAGATATTACTTTACTTCACAAGATATTAAATGATGGACTGGAGTGGTGTGGATTACTTGTGGATTACAGTTATATTTTTATCAGCTGTTTCAACTCCCATTCACTGCAGTGGATAGTCACCTTCATTTAAAGGGATAGTTCACCCAAATATGACAACACTATATATACAACCTCACGTCGTTCCAAACCCATATAACTTTCTTTCTTTTGTGAAAGATGAAAGAAGATGTTTCAAGAATATCAGCAAACAAATTTAGCTTCCCATTGACTATCATTGTCAATGGAGTAAGCTTCCCATTGACTATTACAGAAGTCAATGGAGGCGAAAGCTGTTTGGTTGTCAACATTTATCAAAATATTTTCTTGTATGTTCCAAAAGACAAAGAAGGTCATACAGGTTTAGAACAACATAAGGGTGAGCAAATTATTCCATTTTTGGATGGACTATCTCTTTAATAATACTAAGCAGGCAAGCTTTATAACAGGTCCCCCAGGACTTCCTTCTAGGCTGTAACAGGTGATAAACTTGGCCGGCCGATTGTTTTGTCTGCTTACAAGGAGAAAGGGAGGCGTATCACCTTTCCGGACAACCAGCAATTACTGTAAAGAACTGCCGTCCTCTATTTGTGGAACACAGACAGGTCTACACGCATATATAACTTAATGCTAATGTTTCAATGATGACACCTGAAAGGATTCCGCGCTTTATAAATGAAACAGACTCCACATCACACAGTCTTCTTGAAATCAACATTAGATTGAAGGCTCGCTTGTTCAGCACTACTGCACCATCACAAAGCTTTTCATCCCGGCTCACAGTCGAAGCGCAGAGGTGAGACTCCGTTAGTGTCTGAATCACAGTGGTTATTGTTTTTAACAGGATGCTTGGGCTCCTCGAAAATTGGATTCGCTCTCATCCTTATGTTTCCATCAGTTTCCATTGTTGCCAAACACTCCTGGAGCCGACGGCGTGTTAAATTATGATGTGGCGGAAACAAATGACTCTGTTTTGTCGTCCTCCACTGACAGAGGGGCTTTCATTTGAACCGACTCATTTACTCTCGTGAGGCAAATGTAATTTTAGGGCCCTGCCGGAGAGCGGGAATGATGTAAATTCTTAATCAGCTTCACATGACAGTGTATGTTGCGTATCATAATGTAAATATATTGCTCGACAAGCTCATCATAGATCTTCCAAGGCATGTTATTATTATTAAAAATGCACTCTTATGTAATTGCTGCTACATAGATCATGCAGTTCACCTTACAGTAAGTGCTTCAAGGAGGAATAAAAAATAAGGCGCATCCTGATAGAATTTGAACTAGGTTGCCATGGAGACAAGACTGGGGTGGAGTGATGGTTACTTGCCTGCGGCATGGGAGGAAGTACAGGTGTTTAGCAATGCAAGACCACACCTCACTGTCCTGGGCCTAGTAGTCTGCTATTGTATCCATGTATTAATACAAACTAATTCGTAGCCCTGCAGATGTTCATAATAAGATCTTGCTCACCATTGCACTCGCCTCAGCTCAATGAAGAATGACTGACAGGTGTATACGATCCTAGAGCGGAGCAAAATTCCCCCTCGTTCACTATAATCTCCTGAGTCCACAGCTCTTATTAAAACTCTCAGCGGGTCTCTGTGACAGATGAGTGTGCCAGGCTCATGCACAGCCAGCCTGAAACACTTAAAGCGACGGGTGGTAAGACTGGCATCTCGCTCGATTTCCTTTCAGCTCCACTTCCTCAAACATCGGTCAGGGTAAACTTTTCAAATTACAGTAGGCTATAAAGACTTCACACGTAGAGAAATGCACACACACGCACTTTAAATAACTTTAAAAGCCTGGCTTCTTCCAAATCCTGGCCTTCTTTTGTTCTGTGCGATTACTCTTAAAAAGGAAATCGTGTTCAGAAACACTTGATGGCAGGTTTTTACAGCTGGCCTACTGCAGAAAATATATTTTTAATACGTTTTGAAGGTCAATGCTTCAGATAAATATATATGAAGAAGTGTACAATTTATTTTATAGAAAAATATTTCACAACAATCATGCTGAACATTAGAAAATGGGGTCAATAAGATTTTTTGATATTTCTGATCTTATGCTTACAGATGTTGCATTTATTTGAGAAAGATTCTGTAAAAATAGTAATATTTAAAAAAATTGTTAAAACAACTTTTAAATGTATTTTAAAAATACTCAGGATTTTGTTGATTTTAAAAATACAGAACTAATAAATCAAAATAAATGTTTTAAATGTTTATTGTTGAGCATACTTGTAATAATAATATTCAAAATTATATTACTTTATATTACACTTTATGGAAGTCAAATTACAAGCAAAAAAAATATTCTGCAATAAAATTCATAATAAAAAAAATGTTCAAATGTTTATATCTGAGGTTACTCTTTAGATCCCCGGGTCAGTGTATTCAATTAATAATTGAACAGAATGTAGAATAATAATATTAATATTTTAGTATTAATATTTTTCAGGTCATTCAGAGGTCAGGTAACAGCATCCTGTGACTGCAACAAAAATAATTTGTCTACCTGCAGTTAAATTATTGAAAAGGAATTTTATTAAAAAGAAGAAAATCTGTATTTTGTGGGTATCAAAGATTGTGAAATGTTTAATTTATAAAGAATTAAAATAGAGCTGATGTCCCGGAACAAGCAAAGCATTAGAGTGCAAGGAAAAAGCCTAAAGCTTGAAACCATACTGTCATTCATACAGCTCCTCCGCTACTTCACTCATGGCTGTAATGAGTTATGGCGACCAGTGTGAAAATGCATTTGCATAATGCTGCATAATAATAAATAAATGATCATGATGCCAGGTCATGAAGTGAAAAGTTTTTCCCTTAAGCTCCTTATTCATCGTCTTCGAGTGTGCAGTATCTGCCAGTGATGCCACTGCAGATTAAGACCTCCCTCCTCCAGCTCACTATCCAAAAGGCCTGTGGGTTTGGAAACCATTAAAAGTGTGTCCAAAGTGATACCCATACCACAAAAATCTCTATTCTCAAGGAACTTGGTTTATGATGACATAAGTAGACTGAGAAAAATAGAGCCTCCAGCTTTTCTTTCCAACTTGTAACACACATTTTCTCTATTCTGACTGTCTGCTGGACATCAGTGGATTTATTCTGGACATTTGACCTAAAAGATACAGACCTCCTCGTGCTGGGAATTTGGTTTAGTGCCCACATTACAGCGGGAGCGTGTTATTATGATAGAGCGATAAGTCATAACTGTGTGATGTAGTTTGTTTTTAATAAAGCTTTTTGGTTGACCACAAATTGCAGAGGGTTTCCGTAAAATCTGACTTTGAAACTACTTTTATTAAAGCGAACCTAGGAGAATCAATACATGCAATATTTGTGACACTTAAATGCTGAATAAAAGTACTAATTAAAAGACGTACTTACTGATGCTAAACTTTTGAACAGTAATTGCAAAAGTGGAAAAATATGGCACTTAAAAAAAAAAAAAAAAAAAAAAATATATATATATTGTGACGAGTCGGCTGCCCCTCCTCTTTATCGTCACCATCACCCCGTCCTTTATTCGCCGCCCTTCACCAGGCTCCCGACGGGAGTGGGTGTGTTCGAGAGGAGGGCGTGGTATCGGTCAGGTCTGGCGGCGTGTGACGAGGCACACCTGAAGGGGATTAGCCTTGTCACCGTCGCCGTTAAATACCTGACCGCGTCTCTCCTCGGGAGACCGGTCTCTTCCCCCGTGCATGCACGCTGGTGTCCTCGTGGGTCCAGGAAGGGTGCGCGATGGACCTCATCCTGCCGTCCGTGAACACAGAGCTCATCCCACTCTGCCGCCCGGAGCAACGAAGCGACGGAGACGCCGCGGAAGAAGCCGCCGCCCCTCGCGCCCCGGACCAGAAAAAGGGGAGCGTGTGCGACCGCCGGACTCCGCCCTTACCTGGACCCTTCCCCTGGAACACGGCCTCAACCTTCACTTTCCCCGCGGCACGACGAGGACACCAGATCCCCTCTTTTATTTGGACACTTTTCCCATGGACACTTTATTTTGTATTATTATTATTTTTGTCAATAAAAGCCTCTCCGAGGCCTGACGCCACGCCCACTGTGTCTGTCGCTGGCTCCTCCCGTCACAGTGGTGGAGAATGCGGGCAAGGCGGAGCTTAGACGGCACAGTTGGGCAACGCCTGATGACATCATCCCCTCTCGCTGGTATCCATGCCGGACGGAGGAACAACGGAGACTTCGCTCCCAGCCACCAGGAAGGGTAAGTGACGCCTGCGTTTACTGTCATTTACCCGGTGGCTGGTTGAGCATTCCGACTAATTCCCGGTTTCTCTGTCCCGGTGCGAGAGGGGAGTTGCCCGGAGAGGAATCCCTGCCCCGCCCACTCCGACCGCTGGAGCCTGGTTGAGGAAGGTAGCACTCCTGCGTGGGCGGCGACCGCCTGACGGGGTTGACGCTTGGGGAGGGGAATGTGACGAGTCGGCTGCCCCTCCTCTTTATCGTCACCATCACCCCGTCCTTTATTCGCCGCCCTTCACCAGGCTCCCGACGGGAGTGGGTGTGTTCGAGAGGAGGGGCGTGGTATCGGTCAGGTCTGGCGGCGTGTGACGAGGCACACCTGAAGGGGATTAGCCTTGTCACCGTCGCCGTTAAATACCTGACCGCGTCTCTCCTCGGGAGACCGGTCTCTTCCCCCGTGCATGCACGCTGGTGTCCTCGTGGGTCCAGGAAGGGTGCGCGATGGACCTCATCCTGCCGTCCGTGAACACAGAGCTCATCCCACTCTGCCGCCCGAGCAACGGCGACGGAGACGCCGCTGGAAGAAGCCGCCGCCCCTCGCGCCCGGACCAGAAAAAGGGGCGTGTCAGCGACCGCCGGACTCCGCCCCTACCTGGACCCTTCCCCTGGAACACGGCCTCAACCTTCACTTTCCCATGCAACGGCGACGAGGACACCAGATCCCCTTTTATTTGGACACTTTTCCCATGGACACTTTATTTTGTATTATTATTATTTTTGTCAATAAAAGCCTCTCCGAGGCCTAACGCCACGCCCACTGTGTCTGTCGCTGGCTCCTCCCGTCACAATATACAGACGTGGACAAAATTGTTGGTACCTTTTGGTCAATGAAAGAAAAACTCACAATGGTCACAGAAATAACTGTTATCTGACAAAAGTAATAATAAATAAAAATTCTATAAATGTTAACCAATGAAAGTCAGACATTGTTTTTCAACCATGCTTCAACAGAATTATTTAAAAAAATAAACTCACGAAACAGGCATGGACAAAAATGATGGTACCCCTAGAAAACACTGAAAATAATGTGACCAAAGGGACATGTTAATTCAAGGTGTGTCCACTAATTAGCATCACAGGTGTCTACAACCTTGTAATCAGCCATTGGGCCTATATATATGGCTCCAGGTAATCACTGTGTTGTTTGGTGATATGGTGTGTACCACACTCGACATGGACCAGAGGAAGCAAAGGAAAGAGTTGTCTCAAGAGATCAGAAAGAAAATTATAGACAAGCATGTTAAAGGTAAAGGCTATAAGACCATCTCCAAGCAACTAGATGTTCCTGTGACTACAGTTGCACATATTATTCAGAAGTTTAAGATCCATGGGACTGTAGCCAACCTCCCTGGACGTGGCCGCAGGAGGAAAATTGATGACAAATCTAAGAGACGGATAATCCGAATGGTAACAAAAGAGCCTAGAAAGACTTCTAAAGAGATTCAAGGTGAACTTCATGCTCAAGGAACATCAGTGTCAGATCGCACCATCCGTCGTTGTTTGAGCCAAAGTGGACTACATGGGAGACGACCAAGGAGGACACCATTGTTGAAAACGAATCATAAAAAGCAAGACTGGAATATGCCAAACTACATGTTGACAAGCCACAAAGCTTCTGGGAGAATGTCCTGTGGACAGATGAGACAAAAATCGAAGTTTTTGCCAAGGCACATCAGCTGTATGTTCACAGACGAAAAATGAAGCATATCAAGAAAAGAACACTGTCCCTACTGTGAAACATGGAGGAGGCTCTGTTATGTTCTGGGGCTGCTTTGCTGCGTCTGGCACAGGGTGTCTTGAATCTGTGCAGGGTACAATGAAATCTCAAGACTATCAAGGAATTCTAGAGAGAAATGTACTAGCCAGTGTCAGAAAGCTTGGTCTCAGTCGCAGGTCATGGGTCTTGCAACAGGACAATGACCCAAAACACACCGCTAAAAACACCCAAGAATGGCTAAGAGGAAAAAATTGACTATTGTAAAGTGGCCTTCTATGAGCCCTGACCTCAATCCTATTGAGCATCTTTGGAAGGAGCTGAAACATGCAGTCTGGAAAAGGCACCCTTCAAACCGGACACAACTGGAGAAGTTTGCTCATGAGGAGGGGCCAAAATACCTGCTGAGAGGTGCAGAAGTCTCATTGACAGTTACAGGAAGCGTTTGATTGCAGTGATTGCCTCAAAAGGTTGCGCAACAAAATATTAAGTTAGGGGTACCATCATTTTTGTCCAGGTCTGTTTCATGAGTTTATTTTTTTAATAATTCTGTTGAAGCATGGTTGAAAAACAATGTCTGACTTTCATTGGTTAACATTTATAGAATTTTATTTATTATTACTTTTGTCAGATTAAAGTTATTTCTGTGACCATTGTGAGTTTTTCTTTCATTGACCAAAGGGTACCAACAATTTTGTCCACGTCTGTATATATATATATATATAATTTAATGCAATGACATTCATATCTTTTATATGTGTTGTTTAAGTGTTCAAATGTTACAATATTATATTTACACAGATGCAAGGGAGAAATTGTCACTTGGTTTAACGTTAATTTATGTAATGCAATTTAAAATGTACACATTTTACATATGGTGTGAGTGTTTAAATGCTATAGATATAATATATGTAAATGCTACAGATATATAATATTTCTGAGGTTGCTCTTTATAGATCTATACATTCAAAAAGTAATTTAAAATGCTGAAAACTGTTATTCAAGCAAACATACACCAGCAGATTTCAATACATGCTGCTTTCAAGCCGATGAGCAACAGAGAACGAATAATGAAGGCGTCAGCCAGGTTTAAACCAGCTGAGGATTGTGGGTGTGCAGGCGTCAATGCCCTGTAACAATGTCAAAACCCTATGAATTCACATTGGCAACTTACAACACACTCCTTTTGGCCAAAACCAAAGGCTTTGGTTTGGAAAAACACAGCATCCACAGGTTGGCTCAGATGAGAGGCTCTATAAAATAATTTGCATTTTACCTCTAGGGTGCCAGAATTGCATTTCAGTACTTATCGCATGCTTCACAGTGGACGCGTCGACCAAAAGTGCTTTGACAGGCTGACAAGGGGACATTAGAAGATCTAGTACGCTTGGGCAGTCAATGGGGAGGAACCGCTGGGACATACCGGAGCTTTCCCAGCTTTCCCATGCACGCGTGCCGAGTGCGGATACACCACTGACCTCACTGGAGCTTAGAGTCTGTATTTAAATCTATTTTAAAGGCCTGTGAAGCCCGGCCTGCTCACTTAGCCTGAGAATGCAGATGAAATCACATACACACACACACACATTTTCTGTCGCTCTCCAAGTATAAATGTGGAAAAACAACTCCCTGGATTTCTCACAGTGCAATGCCAACATGCAAAAGCTAGAAAGTGATTCAAGCCACACCATGTAAACCTACACCCACAACACCTATTACACTCACGCAGTTTTGCGCTTGGTCAACTCCTTTACTAACCTCTATGCTAGGTTAAACCCACACATGAGCAAAATAATATCCAACGTTTCTTCATGGTATTTTAGTGACACACTAGAGACTTGTGCAATGGCGGTATATCCTACGCCCTCCAAAAACAGTTTAACCATATAGCGGAAAACTGAAACGATAGTTTGAGAGAGTTTTGTAATAGGTTAAATCGCACATGCTGAATTCTGGCAGCCCTAAGCAGATGGAGTCCATATGTAAGGCAATAAGAAGCAGGAATGCTGCATTTCTGGGGAACGGAGGGAGGAGTTTGAGGAGAGGGATGCGGCTGTGTCTACATGCGTCGTGTGACTGTGCAGTATGTCTCCAGTACTGGCTGACCGCAGAGCTTTAATGGTTTTTGGAATCATCCCCAGGGATTTGCTCCGAGTTGTTCAGTGATCAGAAAGTTGGATCGGACCTCGGATTTGTCGCTGACGGCATGTGTCTGTTTGAATTTAAGACACACATGCCTGTCAGAGAAACGGTCAGCACAAACCTCTCAAATATTTCCACTAAGCAACTGTGCCTAGAGCCTAAATACACTAAAAACATTAGGAAATTAATATTTTTATTCAGCAATGATGCAATTGATCAAAAGCGGTAGTAAAGACATTTATAATGTTAAAACATATTGCTACTTTAAATATATTATGTTCTATTCATGGTTTCTTGAACACCTAATCAGCATATTAGAATGATTTATGAAGGATCGTGTGACTCTGATTCGAATGGCTGCTGAAATTTCAGCTGTGCACAGGAATGCATTACACTTTTTAAAATATATTCTAATAGAAAACTGTTATTTTACTATAATTTAAGCAACATTACTTTTTACTGTATTTTTGATCAAATAAATGATCCACATGGTAAGAACAAAAGACTCATTTCAAAAACATTCTTATCGACAGCAAAGTTTTAAACAGTAATGTATGCAAATATGCTTGCAATATTAGTATTCAAGGCATGTAACACTGCCCATGAAGGCACTGGAACATACTAAGGACAGGAAAACACTAGGTGAATACGGGAGACCACATTGAAACGAAAATAGCATTGATGTGTACATAAACAACATTTGCCTTAAAAGCCCTATTAACAGTGTGATGGATGAACAGATTGTGTGTTGACTTCTAAATAATCCAAACTGGTTCTTGACTTGCTGGTCACATAAATAAAAGCCCACAAAAGCTTTTAACTATTTTTTCTGAATCTTCATTGATTGGAGTTTTCAAGGTGAAATGTGTAATTTATTAGCCACTAGCTTCACCAAATAGAATTTATATAATGGAGAAATAATAACCGTCTCAGACCGGTCTCCCAAATCCATTTCCAAATGACTGAAATAAATCAATGCATTCATTTACAACACTTCCAGAAAAAGGTGTGTTTAGACTATTTAATGATAGTTACGGCATAAATGCAAATCTATTATCTGGTCTTAAATATTGAGCCAACAGAAATGTGTTCATATTTCTCACAAATATATAGGTTAAATGTATGCTTTGTGTATTTGATTCAGCAGAAAGAACATGTTCAATTGTCTGTGAATCGGCTGAACTATACATGGTTTTAAGTCACTAAAAAAGATCCAGTTTATTGGGATTCAAACACTAGTTTAACAGTATCAGTAACTACCTTTAAAAAAAGAAAATTGAAAATAAAAAATCATTAATTTAACTGCCCTGGTTGTATGTCTTAAATAACCATTAAACTATTGAATTAAACTACAATGGTTGTTCGGTTTGTTTTGATTCATTAAAAAGTATCAGTTAATAAGAGTCATACATTTGGTAGTCAAACTACATTGTTTATACTGTACATTTTGATTCACTAAGGACCAGCTTATAAGAGGATTTTTTTGTGAATCAGAATGTACGTTTCACGCTAGACTTATAGATTTAACTGATTTTAATTTTGCTCCAGTATTTTTCTTTAAGTGCCCTTATTATGGATTTTTAAAAATTACCTTTCCTGAATTAGTCGTTTTTCAAAGTAATAACAAGACATTTCATGTTGAGGTCAAAACGAAACTTTACCATATTGCCTGCCCATTTGTTGATCTTTTTGCATTGATTGGAATGAAAATGCAAATTTATTTTTTGCTACTAGGTGCGGCTTTGATAAAATAGTAGCTTCCTGTATATTCACAGAGCAGCACTGCATTCACAAACACTGCTTTATGAGGTATTACAGGTGAGATGAAATGAAAATGAGGTCTGACCAATCATGGCAGATTAATGTCATGCAAAAGAAGTGCTTGGTAAAAGGAATCTTTAAGTGAATCGTTTGGAAGTTGCTAAACAAGTAAGGTAAAATAAATGCATATAATAAAGCAAAATGAAAGTGTTTTTCGACCTTGCAGACATCTCAACATGTTGCTGGCTAAAATATGAACCTTTCGTAACTCATAATAGTGACACATTCATTTCTACTTTCTATTTACTTTGTTCATTATGCTGTAGATGTAGTATCTTTAGGACCAGTGTTGCATTCAAATCTAACTTCTGAGAATTTCTTGTAATTTATTGACTTGCCTAATGAATAAATGTAAAAACCTATTAGACCTTCAGCAATCTTCACTGGGAGCATTTGCTATTGATCAGTCAAAAGAGCAAAACAAAGTCCAAAAGCATGAGAGTACTGCAGATCTGTGAATGAAAACCTCAAAATAATGATTCACACAGGCAAAAATGATATCAATCCCTGTGAAAGCTGACAATAACTGTTATCAGAAGAGATGAAAGGCGCTAAAACACAAACATGGTCGTGTTTTGCATGTGGAAACATGTCCTGTCGATGAATGCTGGGTAATGACCATGCTGCGTACGCCTGCTGTGTGCACCAAAGTGATACTGAGCTAAGTGTCTGTGTCATAGCTAGCCCGGATGCCCTGTGGTCCTTCTCTCCGGAAAACTCCAAAACAACTGGTAATGGAAAGCGCTACCTCCTGCAGTGACCTCGATTACATCACCAAAACAGCACGCGTGTCGCCCCCCGCTCTCCCCTGCTGAAGTAAGCCTTGCTGTCACTAACAATCAAAAACACACGTTGTTCTCGTATCAGCAATCTGGGACAGTCTGTTATCAGCCGACCCCCTGGAAGACCAATCTCTGGGCATTCAAACAGAGGGGGACACTGTTGGAAGAACCATGCAACAGTACTGAGGAGATTCTAGTGAGTATTTCCTCTGAGGCATTCATACGGGAAAACTTAATTTTATTTCAAGTCCCTGTTCATCACTCTTTGCATTCTTCCCGGTGCTGAGTGGTAATTTGCATGCAACTGGGCTCCAAATTGCATAGTAATTGTTTGACTGGATCTGTGTGATTCATCATTTTGACTTCGCTGAGAGGCACTCTGGGTTACTGGCTCTTTAACACGGGTCGCACGCGACGTCAGAGAGCGATTTGATTGAGGCCTTATGCAGGACTTTATAAAACTGCACAGAAGAATAACCAATCAATCGTAGTTAAAATGGTCATTTCATATACTTAAAAACATATTTTACCAGTTCCAGTAGAAGACTGAGTGCATCTGCCCAACTGTTAATATTTTCCTACAATTTTCTAATTGCACACCCAATTTTTAAGAAAGACTGCCAGTTGCTTGGCATTTAATCAAAAACAGTATCAATGCATTCATTGTCCAGTCTTTCGTCTGTCTATTTTGTAAAGTTACTGGAATTTATGTTCTTATTGTTCAGAAAGCATGAGAGAGCTTTGTAAAGAGGCTTTTTCACATTAGGTATGTTTACAAGCACAAATTTTTGTTATTAAAAATCAAACATGGTTTCGGATTTTAAAAGCTCTGTTTAAAAATGTCTTATTTATTTATTTATTTATTTTTATTAAACATTACAAATAAACTATAATAATAACCAAAGAAAATAGTTCAGGATTCAGGTGGTTAAATGCTCAGTTTTTTCTTACTGATAATATTATTTCAGGTCTACACCACCCCTTTCAGCCCCATTGCATTTAGATCAGGTCGACTAAAGTATTTACACAAAGCCAACAATCCTATTAACAAATTATTTGGTTGCACTCAAAAATAGCAATTTTCTGTGCTAATTTTGGTGAAAATATATGTGGAATTCAGCAGAATGAATTAAAATGTAGAAGAAAAAAGATGCAGCAATTGTAACTGCATTTCTTGTAACTGATATATTTCTTACAACACAGATGAAGCAGAACTTTGTGAATGAAGGCTACTCCAATTCTCTGGAAATCTGTTGAACAGATTTCGTGAGGGCCTCGCCTTGACCTCTTCATCCAACTACTCGATAACACTATATCCTGAACACTTGTGGGATTATGCACCAATAAAACCTGTCATACACAGTGGAGAAATAGGCTTATGAGCTTTTTATAGCTGAGTGATTGGACCTGATCATTTTATGGTGTCATGACTTTTTATTTCCAAGTAAAACCCTCTGTTCTCGCAAAATCAGCATGTAAATATATGAAATTTAGTCTCGCATTCAATTTTTTCAGCATGTGGCCACACAAATGCATCTTACCTACTTGTTGTCACAGCATTTCCTCCAGGCATAAATAATAGCGTTCCATCACATTACTGTCGCTCGTCTCTTCTCATACATAAACACAGACACACATACTGTACAAATACACACACACACACAATTACACAAAGAATAGCAATATGATGGGAAAAAGGGACTAGTTATCTCTTGCCACCATATCTTATCATACACACTTTTACGTAGCAAAAACCCTTTCATACACACAAACACAGTGAATGTAGATATTTTTAAAAGTTGTTATTTTTAAATATATTTTGCTTCAATTCCCATGTAAAAACTCCTAATGTATGGCAGAACATGTTCGGGGCTTAGCTGGCAAAATGTGCTTGTTTAATGAATTTGACTGATGGTGTGAATCAGCTCTGGTGTGTTCAGAGACACAACACTTTTTGACCTTTGTAAACAAACTCTACGACATTAGCTGAGCATGCACAACAACAGCTGGTGCTCTCTACGGCAAGCGAGAGGGCTGGAAGGTAATCGTGTCCATTAAGACAACAGAGATTGTGCTTATGGAACAAGGGTGTAAGTATTATTCTATTTGACGTGATCTCGGCCGTGAGGCGCACTGGAAGCGGATCTCCACTAGCGTCATCCTGACTCCAGCTCCAGCTCGCAGTCTAGCAGAAACCAGCTCCAAACCAGAGACCCGGAGTAGATGAAGCGTTAACTTGTTTTCCAAATGTTCAACTTGCCTCATTCCTCTCCTTTGAACAAACTCCCCAAGCTGAGAGCCAAAACTGGGTGAGGTTTATGCAACACATTGATGAAAAATATTATTAGAAACAGAGCTTCTTAACTACAGATTAAAGTTCAGCATTCAGTGGCTCCCTGCTGAAACCTTTTTTTTATAATGCACAGCTCAAGGTTAGCGTTTCAGACTAAAAAAAAAAAGAAGTGTTTTTAGGCATGTTTTTAAACCTCTGATGGCTGATTGTGGCTTTTTCTCTATTTATGCTGCTCGTGATGGACAAATACAGTTAAAGCCAAGCTAAAAGAGATTCAAAAGGCATATTCACATGCATTACATAATACTGAATCGACTGCCAAAGAGGTCACAGCTAATGTTGTTTGAAAAGAGGGTGGAAACCCCTTAAGAAAATCAGACCAGTCTCCAGGAGTTGTTTCCAAATTTGAAATTTGAGTCCTATCTTGGGTAGATCAAAATAATGGTGGATTGGTGGGCAAAAGGTTTCATATTAAGAGACCGCTATCGTGAAATGTATAAGTGGTGTGTGCCAGCAAATGAGTCATTCTATGAAACAGTGCCTTATACTTTAAAAAGGTGATTTTAAAGTGAACGAATAAATAAAAAAATGCTGGTATATTCTGACAGGGGAAGAAGAAATATAAAGAAAAATATATAAAATCTAATAAAATGTGAGTGATTAAGAAAACTAATGAAATAAAAAAACTACAAGTAACACAGTGCCTTTAACCTAATAAGGAGATTTTATAGCAAACGTCTGTATGGTTTTGAAGATTCAACAATGCAATAACAATATATATATATATATATATATATATATATATATATATATATATATATATATATATATATATATATATATATAGCAAAATGCAAGCACAAGGGGAAAAGAGGCTATAAACCCTTATAAGCTCTAAGCTGAAGTCACCAGTGGTAAAATTAAATATTCTCACTTCCTGTGACCAAACTGAAGTTCTTTTAGTTTTCTGAGATTATTCTTGTTTGGATGGTAGCCTTTCAATATTTAGGTCCAATTTTAAATCTTTCTAAAGGCTAGACCAATTAAATCCTGAAGCAGATTATACGTTAAGTAACAAGATCTATATAAAATCAAAGAGATTTTTAATACTTCCCAACCTCTGGAGCTCTAATCCTCACTGTCTGTAGACATTAACCAGCACTGCTGGCTACATATTACATCATTTCCAGGTTATTCCCTACGTTTCCAATGCAATTTTGCTGTTGGATGACAGTTTTGGTATCAGTGAAGCTTCAGAAAACAGCTTCAAAATCCACTTACTGAAACTGCGGTGGCGATGACATCATTCAACACTTAATCATAGGCTTAATTCAATTGAGCAACAGCGTTGCCATCATAAACACATCATAAACTTGCTGTCACAAACATGTTCGAAGGAGAGATGGTTAAAAAGTGTTGCACAGAAATTACATAACGCCTCCTGAAGGAGTTAACCAACAACATTTCCAAGGATCTCCTGACAAATCAGAGTGATTTACAAACACGCACAAATACGACTAAGCGGCCATTTCATCAAAATACTGGAAGTGAATATTAAGGCCTGTCAATTAGAGAAACCGGCTTCTCAGAAATACACACAGCACCTGGAATCAGCTTGTAACGTTCGTGAGAAATATCGCCCTGTCATTACTTCATGTGGGTGCCACGCCGCTTGGCATTGTTTACACCTACCAGCAACAGCTTTGCGGATTAGCGCCGCAAGTGACAGCATGTGTTGAAAAGGACGGCTTCTGCTTCGATGACAACCAATACCCTCCTCACTTCATCTCCTCCGTCCTTCTCATCTTATCGTGCCTCGTTCCCCCATACTCCCACCCAAACAACACACACTATTAAGCTTAAAGAGAACGGTCCAAACCACACTTTTCATAAAACGTGATTGCTGCAATTATGAGCCATGAAAGCTCGGAGAAGAATAAGACTGGGAAAAGTTCATGCTGTAATTACAAGGCACGAGATTTTTAGAAAATTCCTCAAGAATAAAGGACTTTTTTGGAAGAGCAGAGACCAACTAATACTGTGAATGATTTTGAAAGCTTTCTTTATTTTCCAGAGGTGTGGAAAATTTAAAAGGTTCAAAGTCAGAGGGCAAAGACTAGACCCGTTTTCCTAATCTTAATTACTAAAACATGTTTTTTATAAACCTTGTTGAATGGGCAGAAATGAGGCCTTTAGATGCTTATACGGCTTGGTTAACTTGGAACATTAAGGGTTTGTTAACTCTTCCTGGTTATATAAAAGGACAGTTTACCCAAAAATAAAAAATACAAAAAACCTATATGGCTTTCTTTATTCTGGGGAACACAAAGGAAAAATGAAAAGCATTGAAGAACATTGATCCTAACCAAATAATCTTTCAGTGAAAAGTTTTATAAAGAACCTTTTTGTCCCCAATACAGACAATTTTGTACAATTATGGTTCTACGGATGTTTAAGGCTCTTCATTGAACCACAAACTGCCAACCCCCCCAAAAAAAGGCACAAAAGCTGTCATTGGCAATACCTTTTATGTGTTGTACTTATTTTTGTACCTAAAGGGCCCATATTGGTTCTTTAAACGTACAAATCAGTAGGTTATCTAAAGTGTGCATATCATTACTGAAAAAGTATGTTTTGAAAAGGTACTGCACCAGGGAGAGTAAATAAAGAGCCTTTATTTTCAGTGTTTATTGACTTAGCTGGGCAAAAAAAAGACATTTTTTAAAATATCTCCTTTTGTCCTCCACAAAAACAAAGAAAGTCAGAATTTTGGGTCAACTATCCATTTAAATGCCAAAAGCAAACCAAGTTTAGAATAGTATTATGAAACTTTAAAAAATCAAAAACACACACCAAAATGTTTCCAAGAGTGAAACGTCTAGTAGTTAAACATGATAGGGTTGTGACTGTGAGCCGAGACATGACATCCGTACTTAATACTGTGCAGCGTAACAGACCTGAGTGGATTTGAACTGACCGTCCGTCTCTTGGGTCTCAGTGACTGAGTGAACCTGATAGAATTACAGACTTCCTAAATTTGCAGTGATCGGAGTAGAGAGACTGCCAAAGGTAACTAAACAGATTTAAAAACCCCACTATTTTTAATCCATAACAGGAGGACTATAAATACAGAATGCAGTGTTTGCGGACAAGTATATGTTCTCAGCTTCCATCTCTGGCCATAATTCAATCTACATACAGCACCATCTGAAACAAAGTAAGCCAACTGGCAATGTCACATGACGGTATTAGTGTTATTTTTCCCCATATCACAAAACATCAGCCTTGGGCTAAATTGTGGTTCTCTCACTTCTGTTTTTAATTCTGCTCCTAAAACTTCACTGAATGGGTTTCAACAGGAAATGTGAGATCTTGCTTCTGCTGAAAGACCTGCGGTTCATCTTCAGGCTAACATGCTGTCTACACAGAGATCATCATAATCAATGTTGCATGCTTGGAGCACAGACAGCTCCATTGATTATAGCGAGACTGTTCTGTTTTGTTCGCTTGCTTGCAGTGTAGTAAAACAGCGTAGTAAAGTGCAAATGAACAGAAATGAGAGGAAGCTATGACAAACAACTATTATACAGTCAAGTGCATGGCAATGAAAAAGGATTTTTTGAGCAAGGTGATGAAATAAAAAACAAACCACTCCACTGCCAGCAAATAAATAATCACTTGCAGCAAACGTGCTAGCAGATAGCTCAAAACACACTTATTTATGTTCTCAGTAGGTACTTTCTAAGCAGTGCAACTTGCAATAACGTGCAAATTACTACATGTGTGAGGGGCAACACTGACTAAATCTGGGGAAAATTGCCTGCTTAATGACTCAACTGACAACACCTGCCACATCATTTAGAAAAGCAACTTGATTTTCCTGTATATGCTTATTTTCTCCTCACTGGTGATAATTTGCAAATAACAAGAAAAAAATTCAGAATAAAAAAAAAAGACTAATTAATCTTATCCATTATCATGCATGTAAATATTAGCCTACTTCCTACAATATGTCCTAATTATAGGTCTCTTTAGGTCTTTCGTAGTATTTCATTTCTATGACTTTACAGAAGCCAGTGCAGGTGGGGTCTTGTTGAACACATCTTCAGTCCACTGCACCTCTAGGTATACATCAGTCACGATCTGAGTATGTGAAATATCTTGGATCATAACTTTGATCACTGGGAAAATGCTAAGAGGAGGTGGAAAGTGCTACTACTACTCTTTACAAAATGTCTAAAAATAAAACATGTCTGCATAGAAAGCATTAGATGTGCCTGCATTGAAAAAGCATGAGATTTGTTGCTGGAGCATATGAAATACAATCGGCCCTTTGTCAGCTAGAGAGCTGACTCCATCAGCAGTTTTTCAAACCACAAAACACAAAAACCTCCATGACCTTCTCAAAACGCGTTTGACCACAGAATCCTGACTGCTATGTTGATTAACGAGTCCATTGTTTCATTTTAAATTCTTTAACATTAAAATTCATTCACAATACTGTAATTATTTGATCAGACATGCTATTTTCAAAGGAAATTATTGTTCATATTTGAGACCTCTTTGAAATGTTTGAAATTTGTACTAATTTTAAAACATCTTCTGCACCACACTGCAAATTAAAGCTATAGCTCATCCAGAAAATGAAACAATGTTATCATTTGCTCATTTTACATTCTAAACCCAAATGACTTTCTTTCTTCCGTGGAACACAAAAGGATACATTTTGAATAATGTTGCTCATTTCTAAGCAATGTTGCAATGAATTAGGACTGAAGAATTCCAAACTATTAAATGCTGGACTTGAGAACTGAATCAGTCCGATTTGTGAATGAATCATTCAGACCATTTTGTGAACAGAGAAGGTGATTCATTCAACAGATGACTCAAAAGAATGATTTGTCACAAGTTCAGACACTGAATGCAGTCATACCGATTTAGTCTAGAAAACTAAGCATTTCCCACACTTTTGTGACACTTTAATGGTGTTTTTATCATTTTAGAGCATTTTGGAGTCCAGTGCACACTTCCTGTCATTATACTGCAAAGAGTGGCCAGGATTTTCTTCAAAAAGAACAAGACAAAGTCAGGTTTAAAATGATATAATGGTGATTATGATGGCAGAATATTTTCTCTCTTTTTTACAAGACTGTTTTGGGAAAAATTGGAAGCATGTTCATCCTTAGTTAAAGTATTTGAGCTTACTGATATTCCCATGAGGTCATCTGCTGAAAGTATAATGGGGTTATATTGGGGTTTGGCCAAGAAATAAGTACACCACAAATATGACAGCCACAGCTTTGGCTGTTGATGAGACGCTTATATGGTGAAAGTTTGATTAAAAAATCCTAGGCTACTTTTTATTACTGATGCTCCAGATGACAATATATCATATATATATAGGCACATGAACACTGAATACATGCCCTCCACATAATGCAGAGACAGCTGACAGGTGTGCTGAGTTGAAAATGAACCCTTGTCAGTTACATAAAGGCAAAAATGTCCGGTTAGATTAAGGGAATATTCTTATCACTTTTGGCCTTACGAGTTGCCAGGTGGATTTGGTGAAATAATTTCCATATGGCGCTGACAAACAGTGTGGGAAAGCAGCCTAGCACGGGCATATCTATGAGAGCAGGAATAAAAATTCAGTCTCTAGAGATCAAATCACACACTCAGGATGAAGTTTGTTCGGTAACAGAGAAACCCAATGTCAGCAGGCTTCACTGTGTGGACCGGCTCCATCTTACAGATCTCATCAGGGCAGAACATGTTCTCAATATTTCTTTATGTTTTCATAGTCATTTGAATGTCTCGGCAGACCTCATTAAAACATGAGTTTTATAAGCAAAATCAGTGATGATGTCCTGGACCTCTTGCAATATTGCCTGTAAATTAAAACAGATCTAAACAAAGCCGCAGGCGCTTTGCGTGTCTCTCTTTGAACAACTCACTGCTTTAGTTCCTGAATAAATCTGCGTTTTTGAATTGAATGAACCTTGAATTAATGAACCGTTTATAGACTCACTTGGTTCAAAATGAATCAGCAGGTTTAAATGAATAGGTTGTGTGACTGATTCAGTGACTTACCCATAAGACTTACTGCTCAGCCCCTATAAGAATCAACAGATGTGTCCTAATTCAGGGGCTATACATGTTTGAACAAATCAGCTGAAAGGATCAGTTTAAGGAACAAATGATTGAATATACAATTCAATGAAAACTCTTCACCACTAATAAACCGACTGACAGCATCTTTTGTATATATTTATTCAATCTGTTAAGCATAAGCATATCAATCTTTAGCAACCTCTGTTTCTTTTACAACCTGTTCTCATAAGAATATGTTCTCTGTGGTCTTTTTGTGCAACAAAGTTGCCACAGTTTTAAATACAAATGTCCACTGAGGGTCGCTAAAACAACAGGTCACATAAACCCTGTCATATTTTTATTACGTTGATATAGATAGGCCTATGTATTGCGGGGGTTCAGAATTGAAATTTGGACTGCTGCTAAAAGTTAATGCTCTGTCATGTTGGAAATATGCCCTACACTAAATCCAGCCCTAAACCTACCAGATAATGTTAACAAATGCAAAACTGGCATAAAAAGGCATTTGTTAATACATCCATGTCATTTAAACCTCCTTTTATGCAGATTTGAACTGTTTTGTCAAACACAGGGCTCAAATACGCCTCTATACTCTGCGAGCTACCAATCAAACCTAGGGTCTGTGAAAACCCAAAGATATGAAGATGGATGTGTGTGATGCTAACATTCAAAAGCATCAGTTTTCAAATCTCTTAGCATGTTAATATTGTTTTGAAGTCCTAACGTGATATTCTTCTGTTCCCATTTTGCACAACTATAGAGAGGCGCACTAATGCCACACCCACAATAAGAATGGGACCATAGAAATGAATAACTTCAGCTCATCTTATAATTACAGCAATTCCGAAATAACTTGAACGCAGTACTTTTTTTAATGACATCACTATCAGGGCCTCAGAAACCCAAGTAAGAGAGCTAATGAAGTTTTACAACTGCATAATAGCGGGCGAACACAAAATGAGGCTGTAAATTCAACTCTACATACTCTGAGCACATGGAGTTCTTCCATGGTGCTGTACGGGAAACTTTGTTTACTCTGGATATTTAAGGGATGATGTCAGTTTGCTGGGTGTTAGCGAGGGATTCTCAATGGTTTCTAGTCATGTAGTGTTTGTGGCCACAGACATGGAACGTTCCATGCTGTGTTTCTGTTCCTATAGGAGGGGTTAAATAGTGACTTCAGAGTTAAATAAAGCTTGAACATAATATTAATCACAAATACAGACCTATAAATGGTTGAACAGTCTATACGCTTGACGCCTTTATCCAAAGCCAGTGGTTTTAAGCTTTTGCCCAAATTGAAATCTGTGTTGGTTGTATCTGACCACAAATAAATCATTTATTTTCATTCAACTGTAAATGAAGCAATTACAACAAAGAGAGGATAATCTTAATAGCTCCTCATGCTGCTGAAATGGAGTTTAAATGTTTCTGACGCTCTCCCACTGGCACTGAATGACTAACATTAGACTACCAAATGACAAAGCAATGAAGTGAATGAACCAATCAAGCATGTCGTCATTGTCTCTTATCAAATAATGGAAATTAGCCTCTCTGACTCATTCCATACCCTTTGGCCAAAAGACAAAAGCTCCTTCACATAGTTACTTTTACTTTATCTAATATTTAATTATCGGCTGATATAAGGCCATACCAGATAACAACAGCACAGAGAAAACTCATATCGTTATGTATTAAATCACATCTCACACACACTGAACTAAGCAGCAGGGGACGAACTGCCTGCTGCCGGTTTATTTTAAAGCTAGCACTATGTGGTCAAACAAACAAGGATCAATCTAAGTATGGCGGATGTTAAACCGCTCAGGAAATAAAGGCACTGGCTGTAAATCTGATTTAGAAAGCCATCTAATGTCTTTATTGTTTTATTTATTTATTACTAATTGTTTCATTGCTTTATTATTCATTCTATATAATTAAAAACATGATATATTCAAATAATATAAATTAAAATATATTCATAAAAGTGTTTATAAAATGTGTTTGTATATATATATATATATATATATATATATATATATATATATATATATATATATATATATAAAATGCTTGTTGTGATCACGTTTCATGTAAAATATAAAAAAATAACATACATCATATAAATAGCATGTAATATTCTAGCATATATAAGGCCAAAGCCTTTATAAATAATAATAATAATAATAATTACAAACTACACAATTTAAATAAAATAAAATTAACTAAATTACAATAAAAATAATAAAATCTCTCTCTCTCTCATATATATATATATATATATATATATATATTTACACACAGGTGAAACACGTGGTTTCACAAGTTTAAAACTCATTCAAACTCATTCGTAATAGATTATATGTAAAAATAATATTGAAAATTTATTTCAAAATTAATATTTTTTCAAATATTTTGTAGAATAATATTTATAAATATATATTTCAAAAAGTGTCTAATTCTTTTTTTTTTTTTGTCACGCATAACAGACTACATATACTATTTTTTCCAAGATAATCATTGCCAACATTATTCAAACGGCTTGCTTGGATTTCAGTTCGGTGCGTCAAAGCAAGGATGGCAGAAAGCCTAGTCAATGCTGTCAGTCGTGACCAAAGTCTTCATTAAGATGTATATCACACAGTCTGACATACAGACATCTGGTGGCAAAAAGTCTGCCATAGATTTTTATGCAAGATCTCACTGGAGTGAGCAATCTGACAAGCAAGACTTGTAAACAACAAAAAAGTGCAACTTTGTACAACAGACTTAAGACATATGTAGACATGAAAAGTGTTAAAGTAATGTCACGATGTTCAGTGGAACAGGGAAGGTTGGAGAGGTTGAGTACAAGAAATGAGCAAATTAAATGAAGCAATAAATAAACAAATATCTATTTTGATCTTCTTTAACCACCAAGAATCTGCATAATTTTGTAGAAAAAATGTGTATTTTGTTACAGAATGCTGCCAGAACACATCCATCAGACATGGAGGAGCTGCAGTGGCATAACCCCTCATGCAGAACGTAATTCAAACAAGCTTGTTCTTTTCTTCTGCGTAATGCATCCTAAGGCGATAGGCCACCATGTCAAAGGCAGCGTATAAGAAACCGATGTTAAACAACAATATCAATGCAAGAATTACAGCTGACAGGTGCTGCTGCCTCTTGCACAAGACCCTCAGTTAGAGAGAGTTCAGTCAGGTAGCGTAGTCTTGCATTTTTATTTTAGAACGATGATCACAGAATCCCCTTCACATGTGCTCGATACTGAATAAGGCACCTGTCGCGAGGTTCAAAAGTAAATAGCCTGTAATACGTAGGCATACCTGCTTTAAAAGCATCTCACTTCAGAAATGGAGATGAAGTCTCATAAAGGCCTTGTGCGTGGTTCATCATTAGCATACACACAACACATTTTTCCAATCTACAGTGCAACTTTACCATAGGGAATTGCTGCGCTTGGCAGGAAGATTAATATAAAAGGGAGCCAGGCAGGAGCGTTTCAGAGGGAGCATCTCAGGACAGATGGGCTGGTTGCATGAGTTCTGAACAAAAGCCAGAGGGATTGGCAGGGGCACTGCTTTATTGTTCGCTGATTTCTTTTGACAAGTGGGCCCTTTAGCGTGTTGAGCTATTTTTGTGTAAACATCTATCGACGTACTCAGAGAAGAGACTAAAACGTCTCCGGAGTGGCAAGTGAGAGGCCAACTCTGACAAGGATCCCAAAAAACAACTATCAAATCACCAAAACTAACCTTTTTGTAAACTCCAGCAAGGTTTGACAACTTCATTTGGTGATGGTGTAACAGTGTGAAATACTGTGTGCAATGCGTTTGTCATGTGTACCTTTCAAAAGCCTGAGGTTGGTAGGATTTTTTTTATCTATTTTAAAACCAGATTCTTATGATCATCAAGACTAAAAGTATTTGATCAAACATACCACAATGTACATAATGGAATTGTCTGCATGTGTGTGTGTGTGTGTGTGTGTGTGTGTGTGTATATAAATATATAGTCAACATTTGAAGTGGATCCAAAAAGTTCCAAGATTCAAAAATTTTTGTCTTATAAACTCTCAGAAACAAAGAAAGAAAAGTAAAAAGCTGTCAGTAAGGACAGTACCTAGGCAGTACCTACATGTTTGTGGTGTCCATTCTGGTACCTTAAAGGTACATATTAATACTTAAAGTGTACATATTTGAACCTAATAGGTACAAAAGTGTACCTTTGGAAAAGGTACTGTCCCAGTGACAGCTTTCATACCTTTATTTCTGAGATTTTATAAGACAAGAATGGATATTGTTTTAGTCTCCTCTAACCCACCCCTAAACCTACCCCTTACAGAAAAGCTTTTGGCATTGTTACACTTTCAGAGAAACCCAATTTGATGTTTTTTAGGGTTAACGTAAGTGTCCATAAAATTACTAGATAACGTCCTGGCAGAAAATGACCAGTTATGCATTTTTTATATATTTGGGAAGATTATTATAATTTAAAATAACTGTTTTCAATTTAAATTTACTTTAAACTGTCATTTATTCCTAGAGTGGCAAAGCAGATTTTTCATGAACTGAAAATTAAAAAGAATATTTATTTGAAATAGTAATATTTTTAAAAGTCATTCATTACAGTCATTTTTAATGAACTTAATGCACCCTTGGTGAAAAACCTGACAGACTCCATACTTCTGAATGTTAGTGTGCGTTGTTTTTCCTGGCACATTACACAGTACAGCTTGTTATCCATCAGTATTGACTGTGGTAAAATTCACATTCGACAAAAACACTGCTAATGAACCAATTTCAAAACTGATCTGACATTAATATAAACAATTACACTGGTTTGTGTTTTGGATGGGTATGCTGCAGTGCCGTGGAACATTCAATCATCGGACTATGGATTCATTCTCATTAGTATTCATTTGATCCAGCTAGCCATCTGAAATGACAGTGATTTATTTCTTAGATCACCTCGGCTTGGACAACTAAAAAAATATTTCTTGCCACATATCTGAAAACCCACTATTTGTTAAATATGAACCAGTTCTGTCACCAACCCTTGAAACATTTCACTTAACTGTACGTAATGCTGACAGAAACAACAAAGATCTCACTGCATGTACTGCACTTTTTATTCTGACAAGACATGACCAGATTCTACACCGCAATGTTTCTATAAAGGCTAGGACAGTCACACAAATCAATGCTGAACTACTGAACTCAGTCATCATGCGGGTAACTGTGATGCTGCCAACACAAACTGATGTTCACTGATGTAACTTTGTCTTCCAAGGGGAGGCCCAGAATAAAAACTTAAAATAAAAGGGTATTCACAAAGTAGACGAAATAACCCCTACTTCTTCTTTTAAAAATGTTTCCTTAAAATCAAATATAGGTCATCTGATAAATACATGGTGATTTCTAAATGAGTCAGATCTTCCTTTAAAATGACTTTACATTCAGTTTCATCACATTTTGAAATCAGTCATGATTCAGTGGAGAATCAGTTCATCATCTGACAGTTTTCTGCAGGTGTGATTTAAAACAATGACAGCTTTTAATCCACAGATCTTGTGCAAGCACAGAATTTACTAACTTCTCTGGAGAAATAAGAAAACAGAAATCAGCACGTTTGTCACCTCTTATGAATGCCTGTAGGAGTGGGAGGATAGTGTATATGAGTCACTGATGAGACGCTTCAACCTTCTACAATTAACTGACACTGCTCTTTAATTTCCTTATTATTCACACTCTTAACTTAAAAACTGAAGAAAAAAAAAAAATCGTGAGCTTGTCTGACCATTGACCAGTGAAGTTCAGGCAAAAATAACAACTTGCTTATCTTTATGTTTTTCCAAATATGTATGACTTTATTTCTTCTGTGAAACACAAAAGATGACATTTTGATGAATAATTATAATCTTCCTTTCCAGTGAACTGCGTAAAACACTCTGACTAGATCAGTTATGGGAACTGATTCAGCTTAAAATGAATGATTAATTCGAAAGAATAATCTGTTTACAAACCAGACATTACTGTTTTTTTTCATTGCTGTAAAGAAAAGACAACTTGTTTTTTATTTCCACGCTACTGTACCTGTAAGGCTTTAATCCAAGCCCCGTTTTCATATAAAATACCAATAAAAGCACTTTCCTGTGCTCACAGTAAAGTTTGGGTTTGCTGTCAGCTCCAATACAGTTTCCAACAACTCCATCCTTCTATGAATTTCAGTTCATAAGCCTGCATTATATTTTGACAGATTCAAATTACATTCCACACAGAAATGAAGTTTTGAATGTTTGAAATCTGAAGTATGTTTTCATAGTGCATCAAGCTCTTTTATCTCAAAAGATGAAGGAGAATTTCTTAAGAATTTATCAAATAACTCCTTTAAAGCACAGCTCGGTAATGCGCGCCTGAGCTGATGTGGAGAGGAAAAGTTCAACATTTTATGACATTCTCCATCCAATACTTCGTTTTCCAGATGGTCACTCTCTTTTTGACAGGCTCATTAAAGAATGCGGTCTGGTGCATGCGAAGCTACGGTGAGTGGATTTTCAGTGCGTCTGTTTGATTCGACTATGTCACTATCCTTTCCAGATCGAAACGACTGCCAGCTTCAACCCCATCGTTCCATTCGCATAAAGGCTTACCCAGGCAGCTCAGCATTTAGCCATTGGCTGCCCTACTTTCGGCCTCGGCTATGAGAGTGAATGGACTAAATTGGATGGAAACGTTTTTACTCGTTTGTGCAACTCTGACCGTTCACCACAAGGCTTTTGGTTGGTCAGGCAGACACACAGGAATATTGCTTCTTTCTTATGTGCTGCAGACGCTTACAACCTACTTCCTAAGGGAAATGCGCAAGACACAGTTGGGAGCATACTTTCTGAAGACTAACAGAAAATGGCAGTTTTTTTCTGGATATACTAGAGTAGAAACCTATTTATAGCTTTAGATGGCAAGGATAGAGTGAGAAACCTGAGACTCAGATGGTACCTTTCTGAAAAACTGCAGCTATAACCACATCAGGGCTGTATTTTGATTTGGAGATAAGGGCTAATCTCAGAAGAGCAGTGAGTTAGCTTAGTCAACGTGATTCACAGCACTTCATTTTGCTATGGTACACCTAAGGGTATGTGTAAACAGTAATTAATTGCTATGCAGTGGCCTCACAGACAGTCTAAAAGCTAAAAACACAGCAAGCCAGTCTGATTTACGAGCTTGTGCATCTTTGATGCTGCTTATTAACTAATGCAGCGCTATGTAGCATGCTGGCTAACATGCCTGGGCGTGCAGTAATTTTATTTTGTGTATTAAGCCTTGTTAGGTTTCTTCCTCAAAGCCGGCGCTGTAAATTGAATTCAGAGAGTGAGGTACCTAAAGCTGAGCTTCTATTAAATATTACATAACTGAAGAAATGAAAACCATCAGTCATACTTTCAAACAACTGGTTAACTGTAAATCAGCATTAGCATTAGCCTTCAGGCAGGATGCCCATGTGCATGTGATTAATGGTCACAACGTGATTTAGAGCCATCTGCTTGTGAAGCGCTTCCTCTAATTGCATCAAAGGCAGGTCACCTGAAACCAGTAAATTACCCAAAGTTCTCTTAAATGTTTGTAACGGCTAAGAGGCACTTCCTTAAAGATTTCTAACAAACTATGAGAGGAAAGTCCTAAAAGGGGAAACCTCTGAGGAAACAGAAAGAGAGCAGAGTGAGTCACCACAGACAGATGACAGGATGGGTCGTGACACAGTTAAGCAATTCTTTTCTGTGATAGAACAAATACACAACAATACACCATAAAAACAGACCACATATATACATTTTGTCATGTTTTTAGAGTGTCTTATGTAAACCAGTCTATATTTTGAAATGTTATTAAAATAAAAATTTTTCTATCTGAATGCATTTTTAAAAAGCTATTTATTTCTGTGTGGAAAACTGAATTTGACTTCAGCCATTACATTAGTCTTCATTGTAACAAGAATCTTCAGAAATCATGCTGATTCGGTGCACAAATAACATTTTATATTAATATCAATGTACAAGTATGTTGAGGTTTTTGGGGGGGGTTTTTGGTGAAGAATCCTATTTAACTTTTTTAACTGAACAAATTTTGTTTTTCATTACTGTCAGTATTGATTATTTTTCCAAATATCCTTCCTTCAAAACAATGTGGAAAAAACCCATACAAACCCCATACATATATATGATAATGTAGAGATTTATTTTTAACTTTCAGCAAGATCGACCAATTTACCCTTAATCATTTAGAAAAAAAAGTCCTTTTATATATATATATATATATATATATGTATATATATATATATATATATATATATATATATATATATATATATATATATATATATATATAGTTTATATAAGTCCTTACTATCAGTCACGTTCAAAAATCCCACAATAAAATTACACTAATCCAAATGTCTCAAAAAGATCTCAAACACTCTGCTGCAGTATTTTTATAGTCATAATTCAATTCATTGTTTGCATAAATCACACCCTCTGTCATCCATCATCTTAATCACCGACACCAGGCCAGCCAGGATTCCACGGCTGAGGCATAAAATATGAATATTCTAATGACTCAGCCACAAAACTTTCCCCATGGCTAAGATTCACACACACCAAGGGATAAACACAAAATGCAAGAATAGAATGACCGATATACACTAATATACACACAGCTCTTACATTGCTGAGGCAACCTCGATTTCAACAGACTAAAGTATTGGAAATACAGCAGTACAACTAAACAGCCAACACTGAAACAATGGGCTTCAATAAAACATTGGTTTGCCTTACCTTATCAGGACGCCATATTTAATTTTTGTCAGGAATAAAAACAAGGCTGTAAGAGATAGTACAGAGAAGTTGTTTCAAGTTTAAATGACTTTCTGGAATACTTTCAAGTAGAGAAAAAAACTCCATAAAACTTGTGCAAATGAGACAATTAAAAGCTACTACATACAGAGTCCGAATAGTTTGTCTGAGATATTTTGTTGACCCCGGAACAGCATTTTAAACCAAAGATTTTGTCTTGATCATATCTCTACACCTAAACCTAACCTTATCCATGAGTAATGCCTAAAATCACATTTAATCATAGATGAATTATTACACTGCTGTACAAGCACTGATTGTAAGCCTAAACTTCACACAAAAATATAAACAACTTCTTCATATCTGATTAGCTGATCACAATGTTGTTCCAGGGTCAACGAAAATGTTGATCAAGGAACACGTGGAACTCAACAAAATCAAGTTGTGCAAACTACCAGTGTAGTAGGAAAATAGCACTTTATATTATGGTTACACCTATTAGTTGCTTATTAGCATGCATATTACTAATTACACATAATAATGCTTCATTCTACCTGACCATATACTACAACCCTATACCTAAACTTAACAACTACCTTACTAACTATTAATAAGCAGCAAATTAAGAATTTACTGAGAAATGTCGTAGTTAATAGTTAACAAGTGTTACCTATTTTAAAGTGTTGCCGGGAAAAGGTAATAGGGTGTAAATTTGATTTTATACTGTTAGACTTAAAATAATGAACATCACATTATAAACATCACAAATGTTCCAAGCTTCGGATAAAAGCATCTGCTAAATACATAAATGTAAAATTGAACTGTTGGTGTGTAACCCAAATTGGGTCAGAAGACTTTATAGCTTTGCTAAATTTCATAAATGTCTCCACCTATACCTAATGCCATTTGAGTAAGCAACAAAGTAGTACTGTAATAAGTACCAACATTAATGAAAAACAGAATCAAGTACAAGACATGCCAACTTCAGTGATTGCACACCGTGTATGTAACTGGGGAAAAAAAAGCAGTGGGCTCTTTCTAAACTTCATTTTCTGCGGTATAACTTGTGGCGATTTGCACCATTAATTGAACGCATCTGTGTCCATCCTCTCCAGAATGTGACCCAGGATGATACATGGTACGGCCCCTCTCTTTACGTTAAATAAGTCTTATTCTGAAACTAGCATGTGTTTGCAATAAAAATGTCACGAAAGCAAAAAAAAATACATGCACACACACACACACACACACACACACACACACACACACACACACACACACACCTTGAAATAACATAAACCATATGCCAACTGCACAGGATGAAGCTGTAGCAATCGGTCACATAGGATGACAGACTTTTGCTTTTCCAAGTCCAAAGTAAAAGAACCCTGTACACCTTAATATGAACTATGGTTTCTGTTGTTTTGATTCACTGTGCACGTTTACAAATGTGATCTTGCACATGTGGCGCTTTCCCACGCACAAATCTTTCACATACATGCACACAGACGAAACGCATACCATGGCAGCTCGACATAAAAAGGTGTTTTTTTAATGTGAAACCTTCCACTTAAAAAAGCCCTGAATTTCATCAGGCTTTTGTGTGCTGGCTGTCTGCAGTACCTCTTCATCTGAGCACCACTACATTCACTGTTTTTTGTGGCTTTCTCTCTTTCATTCTTTATGTCTTTCTCTTTTCCAGGATCACCAATCTATTCACTAGCAGAGAATAGATCTCTGCGGGATGTGAGCAGAAATTTCATCTTCTAGATAAGTAGTGAAGAGCCAGTGAAACAGGTGTGAGTAGGTACTAGGGCTGGGCGGTATGACGGTATATATCGTTACCGCGGAATGAAATGTGTACCGTAAAAGATTTTTTTATTCCGTGTATACCGCGAAATGTAAATAAGTGGGCGTGGCCAACATACGCGCAGCACGCGTGAGGCTGAGACCGGTCAAACCGCTGAATGCAAGACTGAAGGATACGCTGGGAGGTTGTGAAACATGGAAAAGGAGAAACGAACAGAGAACTCGTCATTAAAAGAGGTGCAACGTCTGTTGTGTGGACTTGGTTCGGGTTTGCAAAATCTGATAACGAGCAGAAAAACGTGATTTGCTAACTGTGTCATGCTAATGTACTCCCTAGCAGCGGTAGCACAAGCAATCTGTTTTACCACCTTAAAAAAAAACCCACCACAAAGCTAAAAGATGCAAGCAAGCGGCCCGTAAGCCAAAAAGAAAAATTTACCTCAGGTTTAAACCACTTTGTCTTTTACCAAAGCCGTGCCGTATGGATAAAGCTCAAAACGATGGAAAGAAATAACCCATGCAATTACGATGCTTATTTGCAAAGACATGTCCACCAGTTTACACTGTGGAAAAGAAGGGTTTTCGAGACCTAATCAAAACCCTTGATCCGCGCTATGTAATGCCGAGCCGCAAGCACTTTAGCAAAGTTGCGTTGCCAACAACGTACAGAGAATGCCGACTGAGAATTGAACAGGAGCTCAGTAATGTTGAATACTTTTATTACTTTTAATGTTGAATACTTTTACAATTTTTTTTTACTTCATATTTTCAACAAGAAGTGATCACTTTCAATTTTTTCATAAAAGAATTGTAATTGTTTATATTTTGTATTTTGAAGGAAAAACTTTGATATTTCCTTAAAGTGTTTACATATTTATATTTTCATATTTAAGTTTTCTTTTCCTGTTATTTACTTGAGATATATTTTATATCTGTGAGATGTTACTTTAGAAAAATTTGTCCACATCATATTTTGTTTACTATATTTATAAGGTTAAAAATAAAATACAAAATAATCAAATAAGATCAAGTCCTTTTCTTTTCTTAAATATTCAAACTTATTTATTATATAAGGCCCTTTTGTACATTTTTTGGAATAACTACCCATTTAAAAAACTATATCGTGAAAGATATCGTTACCGTGAAATAAAATTTCTCATACCGTGAAATAAAATTTTGGTCATACCGCCCAGCCCTAGTAGGTACAGGTCTGCCACCACAGTGCCTGTCTGAATGTGTTGTCTTGTTGTGGGTGTTGAATGTCACAGAGTATTCAAGATTCAGCTCTTTATAAAAAAATTAAGAGCACATCTTTTGGGTAAAATACAAAAAGGATTACATTAGGTACACTTACAAGTAAATGTTCTTTACTGGCATGAGTGCTTTCATTAATAACCTTTAACATCCATGGAACCTTTCCGAGGTTCTTTATAATAGGAAAAAAGATTCTTTTAGATTCAGAATGTCCAATTGTCGTTATTTATAAAGACTTTTTCCTCAATAACATCTAAGTTTTCTGTTTATTAATATTGTTAGTAAGGTAGCTGTTAAGTTTGGATATTGGGAAAGATTAGGGATGTAGAATGTGATCATGTGTAATATATATATTTAAATAATATATTATATTTAAAAAAAACAGCAGCTGTGCTGTTCACTGTAAAAAATACAGTGACAATGTTTCAGTTATTACAGTATTGAAGCTTGTATATTTTACAACTCATAATAAAGTTATATAATGTTAATACACCTACTTTAGAATTTGCTCTCTGGGGATATCCTTTACTGATATTCGGCATAAATTATATGGTAATTCATAGTTTTTACTGACAAAAACACAAATTTGACAGCATTTTACAGTAAACTTACAAACAATATAAAATTACATATATTAAATTAAACATAAAAAGTGTTACAGTTTTTTCAACATGTACATATTGTACATTTTACCAGAATTATAATATTATTTTAGTTTTCTATTTCAAAAATTCTATGTTTAATTCAATGTGTAACTTCTTTGTTAATGTTTATCTGAAAATTGTTTCACTATATAGTTACCAATTAGTGACATTTCAGTAATGCTGTTAAAAGAGACATTTATGCGACAAGGCATTGCACCACTAAAAGGTCACTTTCAGATAACTGTTCAAATGAAATAACACATTTTTGTTTTAAAGAATGTAAGCACAAAAAAATGAACTCTCTAACCCAATGCCTTGCCCCATAGACTGCTATTGTAAGTGAATTGCAAACAAGGTTTTTGTTTTTCACCCAAGGGACGAGTCAATGAGTTGTCTGTGATAATAGAGAGTGTGACACAGATGCAATCAATAGAGCTTAACTTGAATGGTACCAGGAACATTTCTTTAATATATGATAAGAATTATACCAAATGGAATACAGCAATAGAAGCCTGTTGGAACTATTGAACAAAGCGACAAACTAGTAAGCTGAAACCCTTAGTGGTATCGATTGCTACTGAAGGAGGCTGTCTGACCTTTGTTTGACCTTTGGGCTTGTGGAAATGTGTTCATTACTTTGTACCACAAACAGATCTTTGTCATTACTGTCTGCAGCTAAGAGTGTTCTCTCACAACTGCGTTTTTCTCCCTTTGGAATGTTGTAATGGTGAATCATGAACTATACACTGCAAAGCACTGATGAAAATCTGGTCTTTCCTGCAATGTTTGTCATGTCGTGTTTGCCAGTCTCTGTCTAGTCTGTAGGTAAATATGAAAGGGATAAGCGAATAAGTGAATTAATATTTATTATTACCTGACCTTCAACTTTGAAATTTCTTTCCTTTTTGTCACTAGTAAATGCATTTAAGGAGCAGATTAAAGGAATAGCTCAACCAAAAACATTTATATTTTAAAAAAGTTTGTAACCAGGCTGTTTTGGGTCACTACTGACTTCCATAGTAGGGAAAAAAATACTATGGGAGTCAAAGGTTACCCAAAACAGCCTGGTTACAAAAGTTCTTCAAAAACAAAGACATCCATACAGATGTGGTACTACTCAAAGGTGGGCAAATGATGACAGAATTTTTCATTTTTGGGTGAAATATTCCTTTAAGTACTTTTTTTCAGTGTTTTAAAATTGTTAATGAGGTCTTTTTTTACGATCTCAGGCAAAGTTATACGACCTTGACATTTTTGTCTCATAAAATATCACAAATTGAAAACATATTCATTATAAAAAATGTGTATTTGAGTCATTCAAGTCAGCATGCATTTTATTTATTTTTCTAAATAAATAAATAACATGATATAATTTAAATATATAAGTTGATAGTTCAAGCCATGTTCTATATATACTCCATTATAATACTTTTTTAAATAATACATTATTTAATTCAGATATATAACTGAGTGTCACATCACTGACCCATAAACTCATACATACTGTCAGTATGTTGTCAATGAGTGTGTGTGTGTGTGTTTGTGTGAATGTGGGTGCCCCCGCTCCTGCCACGCATCCATATGTGTGTCTGTTTATTTACAAGAGCTGGAATTCGTGCGCGTGCATATGTGTGTGGGTGAATCCGCTCATACTCGTGCTCGAGTGAGAAACACAGTGTGTAATGCTCAGCTCATTATGTTTCATAGTTCAGTAAATTTTGATGAATAGAAAGTGTTCCCTCTCTCAGGACCTGCCACATCGGTCACGCTGAGAGCCATCTGTGCGATTGGGCTTCACTCTCATGCATACTACATCTCATGCCTACAGGAGATCAGTGCCTTTACCGTTAACGCTCTAATGTATCTATTGTAATATACATATATAAAATATCACAATGGCAGGACAGAATAAGATCCAGTTCTGAAAACTATCTAGTAAAATGGTCACAATTATTATTAGTAGTAGTAGTAGTAGTAATATTGTTAGTATTATTATTAATTAGTTTTTATATAATATTAAGTATTATATAATATTATATAATATGAAGTATTATATAAATAATATTTTCTCCTATGTCTGCTGATAAATTGACTTAAACATGATCACAATGTTATCTATATATACATTATTAATATAACAAAACGTATTGTCATTATATAGCCTGTATGTAAAAAAAAAAATTAAAAAAAGAGAAAAAAAAATATCAAATGGCATCATTAACTAATATATAAATGTTCTAAGGTTTCTTATTATTGTTGTTGTTATTAAAAATTGTATTATCCACTTATGCTTACTTATATTAACTAGGCTTAATTATGATCATATATATATATATATATATATATATATAAAATGTGTATATATAATGTCTGTGTGTGTGTGTGTTTGTATATATATATATATATATATATATATATATATATATATATATATATATATATATATATATATATACACACATACTGTATAAATGTAATCATAAATATAATCAATTGGCATAATTGAATAAAATAGTAGGGTTTTTGTTATTTCATTATTTATCATCAGCAATTATCACTGTCATTACATCTACTTTGAATTTTAACAATTTAGAAAAAAACATATAATCATAATGTACTGGCCCTATTCTCCACATTAAAAATATCTATTTTGACATGTAAACTGTGACATAATATTAGTCATGTCAGGAAATGTTCGTCATACCAACCCAACCCTATTTTGACATCTTTAAATTAGCATTGTGCAATAATGAAATGTACAGGTTTGTGCTAATCTCTTACATTAAGCGTCCTCTTGCTTTGAGTAAAACTGTTAGGCAGGTTAGGCAGGCATCTCTCTCTAGGAGGTGTGTCTGTATTGTTACCTTTGATTTTTATCTATATTGTCTATCCTGCTGGATTCCTGCACAGCAGAATGCAAATTTCCTAGTGATGTTATCATCTACATTTTCAGAAAGTCTGTGGGCAGAGAATGTGACGGCCAAGAGCCTTCAGAAGAACCTGGAAAAAAAAACTGCCTGCATTCTTCTAAGACAAGAGCTAATTTGTCTGTGAGATCGATTCAAAGCCAAGACTCGATGGATTTCGAGTGTGACAAATTGAATTGAATAATTAAGATCAGAACGATTGATAGCTTCTAGAATTCTGACAATAAATGTGTTGCTCTCCCATTCTTCAGTGATTCCTGATATATAAAAACAGATAAGGATTTGAAGTATTAAAACAATAATCTGTGAAACCAAAAATCCCCAGTTACCTCATCCTCCAACATTACTCTTAATTGTTCTAATGCCTCCAGCAAACCCGCTGCAGAACAAATGCCTGACACCCAAAGCACCAGACAGTAAAGAACCTGCTGTGTACCGGGGCAGCCTGGTACAACTAGAGCTGTGTCATGCTTGGACTCCCTAACATTGCCTCGCTTAACACACACACACACACACAGAAACATACCCTTAAACACCCCTCAGTGCCTGGCACTGAACACACAAGGCACACAGCAGACCTGGTAACTCAGAGCAGGCCACCTCTGAGGCTGAACCAGCGGCCTCCACATCTATACACCACTGGAGAAAGCTTGCCGATTGCATTATGGAATGCATTTAATGCAGTTATACACATTCAAGGAAAATTAAGAGGTTGTGTAACGGTTGCATGTCTAAAATGTACACTTACTATAACTCTAACACAATTTACAGCGAAAGAAGGCTTTCCGTTTCTCAAAAAGAACCCCTAGTGCAATTAAAACAGTTCTCCAGAGAAGAACAAAGGGTGGGCTATTATCTGGCAGCCCATCTTGATACCACCCTTGAGGGAGAAATGTACCTTACTATGGAGGAGATGTAATCTTCATGTAATTGGTTTGTTGAAACGCTCACCTCTTAATCTATGTAAAATGAGGCATTCTGACAGAGGTGAGAAAACTCAGTAATGGGATACTGAAAACTGTCTATTATACGCTAAAACTATTCTGAGATTCCTTTGATTTGTGTCTATTATATCTATCTATCTATCTATCTATATATATATATATATATATATATATATATATATATATATATATTATGTGTATATTTATTATGTATATAATTTTATTTAAATACATTTAATATATAAAATATATATATATATATATAAAATATATATATATATATATATATATATATATATATATATATATATATACATACACACATACATGTGTTTGTATTTATATATACATAATAAATATACAAAGTATACACACATATTATGTAAAGAAAAAGTGTTATTTTGTTGTTTCAGCTTAAAAGTGTTCATGTTGTCTTTTTTTTTTTTTTTTAACAAACAAAAGTAGGATAATATATACAGAAAATATCAACTGCTGCCTGTTTGCACAAACTAATGCCCAGCTCTAATCTAATAAATGTGATATTAAGATATTAAGATTGAACATTAATGTCATGACTGAATGAAATGTGTGCCACATAATTTTAAGTTTACATATCCTATACATTTGTTATATATTCATAGTATATACAGAATAAAATAACAGAATAATAATAATATATGATTGTAAGTGGCACCAGTCCATATATATTGTTAAAATGGACACTATTTAGACTATTATAGAAAAGCCCTCTGTCAGGCAGCTGTATTAAATCAATGACATCATCACTCTATTTAGCCATGCAATACTGTCAAGTCCACATTGTTGCACAAGCATTATTGGAAGTTATACATTGAATAGTCCCTTTGCTCCAGGGTCTGTCATTTGGATTATGTCATCCTGTACATAAACTACAGCCTGGAAACATTCTGATGACACATTCATAAGTACCATAACTGTACAAATGATACATTAAAAAGAACAAGATGGTACTGTGAGCTAATTACCCATGGAAAATGCAGCTGAGCTCGGTA